>NW_010226260.1:0-82091 GCF_000690775.1 Eurypyga helias
GGGGGGGGAGGGGGGCCAAAAAAAGGAAATGCTTTAAAGTCTGGATAGAAATTATTTTTTCCATTCTAAATGTTACTGAAAACATAAAGCTTGAGGGATGAAAGATGACCTATATCTGGTATGGAAATGCCTATAGAAATAAGGTATAAATGAAGCACAGAGATGATTGGAGGAAAGCCAAGTGTTTGTTTCAATAAATATCATGTTTGAGAGGTTTGTAACTGCTGGGTTTGGACAGTGCTGCAAATGAGTTATTGTACATATGCCTCAAGGACTTAAAAAAATTAAACAACTACTTGGTTAGTGTGATGCTTCTGAGAGCTTTTCAAAAGCTCTAAATTTTTTTCCTTCAGATGTTCTGCCCTGACATTAGACAAATGCTTATCTGTATTTAAAATCAAATGCATTTTATTATTGAGGAGAAAATTGCATTTAATAATAGGATTTTTTTTTATTGTTCCTTTCCACTGGTCAATACGATGTGTATGGCCAAACACAACTGGAGATCAGAGGTTTAATGGGTGATCGTACTCTTCACAGGTCTGGAATTCAATCCTTTAAAAATCCAATTAGAATTATGTAATTTGTATAGAATGATATTGTTTAAAAGTACATAATGCATTCTGTGCTTTTACTCCTATTGGAGGTGGTAGCCAAGCAAACCTTTTTGCATTATGACAAACAATGGCTTTTTAGGCAACAGGTCATGAGAACTGCTGAGAATTGAAACAATGTGCATTTTAAAAAAACAAACATATTCTCATTTGTTAAAAAGAAGTGGCATTTTTTAAATAGCTTTTTTTTAAAGGAAGGAAACCTGTAAATAGGAGAATCTCTGTGAAATGTTTGGGCGGCAGTTATCTACAGACTGCATTTGCAATAAATACTGGTGAATTACCAATATAAGGAGAAAAGTGCCTTGGAGTTAGTTTAGATCCAGCAGTGGTATTGGCATATGATGACCCCTCTGGAGGCATCATATTAATGAGTATAAGAAACATTGTAGAATAGTTGAGACATCAAAAAAGAAGTAGATGCTTTAGTAATTAAAATATACTTTTGAGATGACTTCTCTGAAGGAGAAAAAAAGAATGCAAGGGAACACCTTCAATACAGCAGTATCTAGGGCATCAGACAGCAATTTGTCTTGGAGAGACAGTGCCGATTTCTCTTGAGTGCAACATAGATGTTTACTTTCCAGCTAAAGTGAAAAACCTTGTTTCAAGGATATACGGTTTGGACTTCAAATGGGAAATATTTTGTATCCTCTACTTGTACCAGCAAATGGAAAGGGTTCACCCTATGGCCACAATTATTGTGAGAGCAGTAGGTGGTCTCGTTCAGAATGCCTTTGTTGAGTGTTATCTCGATACAGAGAATAAAACAAATCATTTCTTATGGGATTGCACGTGAACCTTAGGATTAATGCAGTTTTCTATTGAACAAGTTAAACTTTCAATTGAATCAATTTTCTATTGATTTCTTCTTGAAATCTTTCTAAGAAAATCGATTATTTGAGCTGCAGGAGGAGACATTAGTGGCAGACTCACTTTACAATATTACTTGTAATCGTAACTCTGTCTTGAAAACACAAACATCTTGTCCATATTTATTCTGGTTTTCCATCTCAATAGGGAAATCTGGGTTTGGATTAGAATTTAACACTTTTTATGAACTTAACTTTAATATTTCTGCACTGGATTTATTCTGTGAAAATCATCAGAAGTAGAATATGCTCAAAGGACAGAAAAGAAGCAGTAGCTGTTGTTCTGTGTTTTGAGTGGTCTAAATTTATATTGTGAGGTGGTCTTTGAAGTTGTTACAGAATTTAGAAGAATGTATTTTCTTTGTCAAAGAAAAAGATACTGTCATATTACCCACTCTGCTCTATTGTTTTGACCTACGTTGTTAGATGAGAAGGAACATCTGAATCATCAGATTCTTTTGTTCACACACTCTTTTCTTCAACTGCTCTCTGCTTGGATCTGCAGGTAGCAAGTGCGTTGTTAAGAACACTGGTGTATGGCAAGGACTTTATGAATAGACAGTCATTGTTAGGCATCTGGGTGAGATGCTTATGTTTGATTTAATTTTTTTTTTTAAATTGCCTGTACAGCAAACAACTCTTGGACATAGATGACACTGTTTTGCTGAATCATGTCTAAAATTAGCTTTATAGCTTGAGACTGTGCTTTCAGCACCTGTGAAATACACTGGAAGCTCAGAACTGCAAGTAAGTCATTGACGAAGGTTGTTGTGAGATCTGTGAATGTGTTAGTTTTGGTTTTAATTAAAACCACTTTTCCCCATTTACAATAACCTTGATGCGTGCAATCTGACAGCCCTTCATAAGGTGACTTTGTCTCTAATCTGTCGTATATCCCGGAGTTCAATATTTACTGTTGCAGAACAAGTTTTTATTTGTAGTGTTTGCATGATTAAAAGTAGCGGTAAACGCTTTCTCTTGGAATCTAAAATCTTTGTTGAGACAGCAAGTGGAAATGAGATATATCATCTTTTCCTGTTCTGTAAGCAAAGTCAGTAATTGCAGCAGCTGCATTTTAAGCTGTTCATTTTATTAGCAAACAAGTCTGGAAGCATTTTAGAATTGCACAGAAATTTGTAATGCATTTGCCTAACTTACGGCAGATCTTAAAACTTTGGCAAAAGAGAATTTAAAAGGAATTTAGTCAGGGAACCTGCTTGGTTTTTTAGGGCCATTTACCTTAAGTTCTTCTGCAGACAATTTTCAGTTAGAACGATGCATGATTGTGGACTGTGTGATATTAGAAAAAAAATCTTTATCCTTTAGTGTGCACTCTTTTTCGTGTGTGTGTCAGAGAGGGAACACAGTTACAGAACTGGATGCATAAGAGGGTGAGCATAATGGATCTGGCTGGTAGAGTTAATTTTCTTTGTGGCAGCCCCTGTGGTGCTGTGGTTTAGATTTGGGATCAAAAGAAGTGTTGCTAAAACACCAATGAAAATTTTGGTTATTGCTGAAGAGTCTCAAGGCCTCTTCTGTTTCTCATTCTGCCCCGTGCAGTAGTAGGGCTACTAGTAGTAGCTAGTAGCTACTAGTAGCTCACTACTAGTAGTAGTAGTGAGCTTCCAGCTCTAGTAGGCTAGAGCTGGACAAGGGTTTGGGAGGGGACACAGCTGGGACAGCTGAAGCGAATTGACCCAAGAGGTATCTCTGAAGTGGATATCTCAAATACAGGTTGTGTAACACTGCAGTTCTGAAGGAGCCATTCAGTTAGTCCATGTTTGTCACTGTCCAAATAAATGATCACTCTATCATACTCCAAAGTGTACAGTTGGCTCTGAGACAATGGAATTACTCTAATATTTGGTCCAATCCTGTGCAAGTTTAAATAGAATATGAAAGCTAAAGCAAACACTAGCTGCTTTTACCCTGCACAGGTATTTTTAGAGAGACTGAAATGGTGTTTGCTTAAGATTTTCTATTAACTAATTTATGCGTACCAATGTGTGCCATCCATCCATCCCATCAATGAGTCTGAAGACATCCGAGTTCTGTGAGAGAACTTCCTACTGCTGACCTGCACACCATGTGTGAGCTCTGATCAGTTCATGCTTTGGTCACCTAGCAAATCCTTTTCAACAGTGAAGACAAGCATACATTTTGATCACCATATTCCAATAAACTGAGTAATGCAATTCATGTTTTCCAAGGGTCCATTGTATGGGAGAAGTCGTTAAGTTGACTTCTGAAAAGTCTGATATTTAACCAAACTGCAGCCAAATGGTGGGTGTTCCAGGTTTTGCTAAAAAACATAGGTCATCTGTGAAGTGAAATATGATCTAGAAACTGCATGTTATAGTGGGTTGGTAGGCTGTCTTCTGCAGCTAGAAACTGTTAGTTAAAACAAAAGATGAAATCTTGTGTATATGGAGAGTGTGAAACCACTATTTTTAAGATGCCAATGTCACTATTGAACGTCTAATTGTATCTCCGATTATCAAGAAGAACGGTAGTCGCAGTTTTATAAAGAAACCTTTTTAATTCATTTGCTAGCACTTCTCTGAAAATTCAAACGCTTAGCAAAAAATAACCTTTGCATGCTTGAGCACCTGTTATACTTTTTCCAGGGAAGGTGTGTTATATGGTACTTGTGAATTCAGAATAGAGCTCATCTTTTATAATGGAGTAGCAGCTAAACATGAAAGCCATTATGTAATGTTTTGAGCTGTTACTGATAACGGTACAGCACATAATGAGATGTGGAAGAAAGTGAAGTTAGATTATAAGAGCCCTATTTTTTATTTTAGGAAAAAAAAAAGGCAAACTAATGATGAAGTAACTTCCCTGTACCCAAGGAAAGCCTGCAAAGTGCTACTACGTGGTTTACCGTTTTTGGCTGTTGATTTTAATTTTTTTTATTATAGCGGTAATCAATATTATAAGAGAAGCTATGATTAATGAATAAATCTTGGATTGTAACAAAAGCCAAATTATAGAATCATGGAATATTTCTTGCAGCACTGCAGATAATTCCACGTAAGATGCCAGTGTTTATCTCTACAGTTGGTATGGTAGCTGCACCGACCGAGCTCTAACCTGAAAGCTATTTAAGTGTTGCAGTTCTTGCAGTGAGCCACACTGCCTTTTCTGGGTGAAAAGAAGATAAGCTCTGCAGACTACATGCTGTGACTGCTAGTGCTTTTGGACTATTGTCACAGAGTAGCCACTGTTATAGCAGGTAGCTTTGCATACCTCCAAATGAGTATTAACAGTTATCAGAAAAAAATAATCTCTGTGCCATGTGTACTTGGTTTAAGAAGGGTTGCCCTTCAATTTTTTTTTTCTTCTTCACTGGCTGTGTAGGATGTTTTGGTCAAGTCTGCATTGGCAAGGAATGTGTCACAACACGAGTGCACCACTGGATTCATGTGATTGTTGTGGGGCTCCTGAGCAATCTGTTGTACGTGGCTTGGGTTGTTTACAGTGAGCAAGATGCGGTCTGATCCTGTGGTTCAAACATCTGCATTACACGCATGACTCAGCTTTCTGGAAGCAGTTTACAAACATGCTGAGGGACCATGTCTTGGTGTGACCCAAACACTGATCAAGAACCTAACATCTTCATTTCTAGCAGCACATGGCAAGGAGCTCCTGGTTTATCTGGAATTAATCTAGTTTGTGTGCAACAAAACCACTCAGAAGCAGTATGTGATAAATGGAAGTGATCAAGGGGTTTGCCTCAAAATTGTTCTGAACCAAATTGTGGGTATAGGAATAGCCATTTAACATCAGGGGACTCAATTTATGCCTAAGAGAAAGGCATACATAATTTCTGTATTTAATTTCTCTAGTTAGGGAGAGGAAGCTATACAAATAATGCTGTTTCTCAAGCTGGTATTTGTATTTTTCAATTGATGTAAATAAGAAATGAAAAATTCAGGGACATGGTATATAATTGTTTAAATGTGGTGTTCTCTAGGTTGCTTCACCTTTCCTCTACTGCTGTGTTAACTGGTAGCTTTACAGAACTTTAAGGCAGGTGGTGTGCCCATAGGTCCTCTGTTGCCCTAGGATGCATTCTTTCAATAGTCAAGAACGCTTGTTTGAAAGAAAATGTTAAATTTTGACTGGTTCTCCCATGCACAAGGGTAACTAATATTCTACACTTCAAAGCAAACATGTTAGTTAACAAATGCAATACTCTGGAATAAGAGTTGGCACACTGCTTTTAGACAGAAGTGCACATGTACAACAAAGTTTGAAAACAAAACTGAAAAGCTGCGTAGACCACTGTAAATAAAACAACGTTCATCCAGAGTACACTCTGAAGACGTATCTCAGGCTTCCCCAGTATAGTTTCTTTAAAGCAAATGTTTTCCTGAAAGTTATGTTTGATAATACAATATGGAAAGCATTCAGGGTCAAAAAAGGCATAGGATGCCTTTCACAGAAACCCAGAATCCTGCTGGAAAAATCAAGGATTTGTAGTGGGCAGATGGTTTTCACTCTAAGGCTACCAAACAATTCCATGTCTGTGTACTCAATACTGATTCATCTTCGTTGTGTAAGCTGTATTTTTTAAGTATGGAAGTCTGTAAACTCTGATAAAGACAATACTTGAATATATTTTTTTTTCAGTAATTTTTACTAGTGTTTGCAGTAGAAGAGTAGGATATGGTCATGTGTTGCATTTTAGGTTCTGAGAGTAACGGATAAGAGAGAGGTCTTCTATATGTTTCCTAACAGAAGAAATGATGCTATCTGAAGCACCTTGGTGGCAGTTTTCCTTTCTATGGCTGGCTCATCTTTTTTGACATCCTCTGTCCCCTCTTCCTCATGCTGTCAGTATTTGCTTGTTTTCCTTTTTCTGGCTGTTTCTAAAGTGCCATCCCCCTCCGTGTTTCTTCGCTGTTACGCTCTGCCCCTTGTTCTCAGTTTCAAGCAGGGTGCAGTTATGCTTATATTGTACGGTGCCACTGTAGCGAAGAATCTGTGATCCCCTCGTACTGTCTTGGAAAGAGAAATACTTGAGATGGCGTGAGTAGCTTGTGTAGCCTCTTGGTCTGCTAAAATTTCTACCGTTTTACAAAGAACATTCAAATGATGTCCTTTTTTCTTACCTGTGTAATAAAACACCTCAAAAAATTAAAAGCTTATGGAGATACTCTGGTGCCAAGGGCTGCCACTGTTAAACAATCCAGTGGCAAGGTTAGATTTTCCTTTTTCTGCTCTGAGGCCAACTGTGCCGATAACGTTTATTAGGAAGACTAAGATGTGCTGCTTCTGCAGCACAGAGACCAAAAGATTCTGGCTGTCACTTTTTGAATTAAAAATGTCTTTTGGATTACAACTTTGCATGAACCTGAAGCATTTGCTTTGCTGTGTCATAAAGCACGGTTGTGTTTTACTGGGAAAAAGTACCATTTTATCTCAGAGTTTTCAGGTGATTAAAAAAAAAGATAAAAAGAGAAAAGAAGATAATTTGGTTAATTATTAAAGTTGACACGGGAGGAGTTGGTTTTCAACTTTAATTGCACTGTTATTTCCAGTGCATTTAAAATATAGAGCCAGTGCACTGTATGGTTTTCATATTATTTGATTGGCATAAACCGTAACGTTCGCAGTATGCATATTGGGAAGCGGAGGAGATGGAAGGGCAGGTGGCTTTGTTGAAGCACTCCAACAAATGTCTCCTGCGCAGCAACTATCAGGAGTAGTCTTCTTACAAATACGGGGCTGTACCAAGGAAATTTAAATAAAACCAAAACAACAACAACCAAATTATTCTGTGAATACATTGCTCACTTTTAGAATATAATAACTTTTGAAATGCCGTGGCAGGCAAGAAGAAGCCTGTGTGCGTCATAGTCGAAGGACACAATGGAGGTAAATGGCAACAGTAAATGCACAGCTAGATATGAGGAAGGTCTGTATTGCAAGGGATGCTGGCCTGATCCAGGCTAATCAAAACAGGAGTAAGAAAGGAGACTAAGCTAATTTTTTTTTTTTAATTTTATTAGAAAATTGTTTAGACTCTTTCTTTCTTTCATTGTTGCTTGCTAGTTTCCAAAGTTGTCTCGTGATCAGAGTAAGGTCAGTGAAATTGTTGAATATAAGGTTATACTCCTTTGCTCAGATTTTAAAAATATATAATCAGATGTCCTTCTGCAGGCAACACGCCAGAGGTACTTAGCATTTGATGTGAACTGGTGAATATTGGCCATTGGGCTGCAAAGCTCACCCAAAACTTGGTGCTGACAGGTGGTGGGTCTCTAGTGTAGTCTCAGTCAGCCAGATTGACCAGTACTTTGGCAGTGGGACCAAAGAGCTGACCATCTTCAGTTTGTGCCCTTGCAGAGCTGCAAAGTGAAATGAAGTTAACTTTCTCCTTTAATAATTATTATACTTTGTGACTGCAAGCTAAGACTGTTTCTGAGCACCAGACTACCCTGGGGGGCCATTGTCAGATGTGGAGTTATGATATCATTTGCCTCAATTATCCGTTACCAGAGTTTTGCTATTACATTATAGGCTACTTGGATACTGCGAAAACATGAGTCCCTTGAGTTGGGGATGGGAAGTGACTATTTGGAACAAAAACCAGTTATGGAATAGATAGACCTAAAATGGGATTGTGCCACTTGAAATGAGTATTCCACTGAAATTGCTGAAACTAAGGAGCAGTGTGAGCAAGAATAATTATTGTCGTTCTTTCAATAGGGTGGTTATATTATACAACTTGAACTGTCAACGTGGAAATAATTTTTCTTCTTTCTTTTATAAGAAACACGTATTTAATACCAAAACTCTTTTTTTCATTTACAGGCATCGACTTATCAGCATATTCAAGAAATAATGCTACAGTTATTACGCACAGTGAACAGAACTGTTATTACAATGGGGCGAGATGATCCCTTAATTGTGAGTAATAGTTTAATGTATTTTTAATGCTTCGAAAGTCATTTAAAGTTATCCTGAAAAAATGCATACGTTGGTTTTGTGGGGTCCTTGTTTGTGGACTTATATAGATTTTAAATAATAGGTATAAAGCCTTGCTCTTTTTTGCAGTCAGCTCTGGCACTGTGGGGTCTTTTGAAGTGTAGCTGAATACTGTGGGATTTGTGCATTTTTTTAAAACACCAAACACTAAATCTAAAGTTAATTGCTGTTTGCAAACAGAAGAATGTTTTACAAACCTGCATAAAGGGCGTAATTTAACTTACAAAACCAGTGTTTCTGCTAATCTAAAATGTGTCTGAGTTAAGGGAGAAAAAATAATTCTGAATAGTTTATATAAATAACTGGTGGATGCTGTTTCTCCCAGTTTGCCAACATGCTTTACTTGGTGGTGGTTTAGGGTTGCTGTGGAACAGCTGCCATTCCTGCCTCTGTTTCCGGAGGGGAAAGATGATGCCCTACGCACAGAGGGAAAATATCTGGGGATGCACTGTCACAGAGCACTCACCTGAGACTTTTGGATTTTTTTTGATGTTCTATGGTTTCAGAGTTATAATCAAGGACAGAGTCTGCAGTTTTTTCAGATTTAAGTACATGTCTCATGAGTATGCCTCTTGATTTAGTCAATTTGTGAGAATGCAGGTCAGTTGTGTATTGAACTTGCCCTTCAGACTGGGCACTTAAGAGATGTATATTAATTGTTAGTCTTGAGGGATTTAGCTTATTCTGGAAAATCATGAGCAACATTTACTTGATTGTTTTGGCAACAAGAGGTACATTATATGTCTTTTTAAAATATACTTTGTTTCCTTGTTCATTTATGTTGGAAAACAACAGTAACAGTTTTAGATCGTTGCCAGTTAGATTATGTGTCTCTTAATGTTTAATCTCCTAATAAAGAGAAAGCTGTTTGCCAGTGGTTGCTTCCAACTCACTGGTGGTAGATCTGCAAGTTTCAGAAATCCTATCATTAATTGTTTATCAGAACTCCAGTCTGTTATTCTGTGTGTAACCCACTGGTGTGTACATGTGGTCGTAGCAGGAAGAGGTTTTAAGTGAAGACCCAGTGAACCTTTCAGTTCTCTACAATCTGAACATGTTTTCTGTACTTGCAAGGAAAGCATCATCTGAGTGTCATGGATGATGTAATCAGTCTATTAAAGAGTGTTTCTGCATATCAGAAGCAGTAAATGAAGAAACAGTTTACAGTCAATTGGAATGGCTTGGAAAATCTGTTTGTGTGGGTTTTGCTTGTTTGGGGTTTTTTTCTCCCTCAACTACTCTAATTAGGTCAGCTTTTTTTACCTATAAAGATGGAATCTAGTTTGAATTTTGAAATGCAGATGTCTGAATGCTAATAAGCATCTATGCATATTTATGTATTGGACATTGTAGAGGTTATTCAAATCAGAATTCCAATAGATGACTAAGTGTTCTGGAGCTGAGGCAAGATCTCTCCACAGTGTAGTCTCTTATGTGTGACGTGAAAAAATTGTAATGAACTAAATAGTCCTTTGCATTAAGAAAGAATCAGCCAAGTAAGTTGTTTCATGCTCTGTGTAGTGCCTTTAGTTCACTCGGTTAATTTGCAGGTTTGCTTTATAACTACTTTAGAGTGCCAAACTTGTGGGAAGCCTGAATGCTTAATCTTTTCACAAGGAAGATAGGAATTATGGCCGCCTGCAGAGTGCTCGGGGGAGCTGAAGTCACTAAAAGTATGGCGAGCTCTGCAAGTACAGGTGGGACATACGGAGTAACTGCACTCAGGCTGTGTAAACGATGTTATGTGGACATGAGTGATGTTTCAAATTGGACTACCGCTGTTATTTACTCCCAGGAGAACAGAAGGGTACTCTTTAGATTCTTAGCACTGCTACTGTGCTTCTGAATATTACAAGTGTTTTTAATCATCATCTGCTGTATAACCACCTGGAATTTGAAAATGGTGTGAAAAACAATGCTAATACTCCTGTTATACTAATAAAAACAACAGTTAAAATTTACAAGATCTGTAATTTCTTTAAAAGTTTAAATGTCTTGCACCTGATAGAATACTGGATTTTATTTACCTCAGGTTTCTTTGCTTTCTGGCAGGAATAAACAGGTTAATTTTCATATTCAAGTGTCCTTTTCACAATAGCCTAGCTTGTTGGCAGAGAAGGAGTTAAAAGCATTTTAGATTACATTTGTATTTCCTTTTCCTGCTACAATGCCAGTTGAATCTAAGGGATGGTGCTGCCTCCTTCTCAGCTGGTAAGCGAGTGCTGTGAGCTTTGTTCATGTAATTACAGGAAAGAGTCAGGCTAAGGAGGACACAATCTCTTCAGGAGAAACTTCACTCTTGCCTTCGTTGTGATGTTTTGGCAGTTGAAGGCTGCTTGGTTGTTTTTCTTATTAAAATAAAAAAGCCTTGACTGTAGTTGCAGAAGTGCTTGTAAACTTCTAATATAGATGGACAAGTTTATTGTCTGAAATTGGCTATTCAAGCTTTATCTTGAATACTCTGAAATGTAGACTTTTAGTTAAAGGGCGTAGTGGTGCAGTGAAGTCCTACTATAGTAATTATAGAATTACATAGAGAAAAACATAGAAGCGTTTAGAATACAGAAATACTTATTTTCAGTATTTGCTTGATTAGATAAACAAAAATATAAATTCAGCATGTAGATTTTAAAGCTTTTCCTTTCAAAACTTGATTTTGCTCACAATATCATTTTAGCATGATAAAAAAAGTGTCGTTACACTACAAAGAAAAGTTTTTAGACAATATTTATATAAGATGTTTTACAAAGAAAGACTGCTGAAAAGGAAGCTGCTCTGTTAACCAAAGCTACGCTAGATAGCATACTTCTGCAAAAAAACACGATATTCTTTGAGGGAATAATAATCAGAGAAACCATTTTGCAAAGCTGCCATGGTTGGTGTTATACTCAAATATACAAATGGTCTAGCTAAAAGTTACAGCTTTTTAATTCAGTATTCAAATTGGAATCTTTTCTCTACCTTGAAAAGCTGCAGAATGATTCCATGCAAGACCCAACTGTTCCCTTCCTTTGTAATCTAAATGTTGTTTGCTATTAATTGACACCTGAAGCCTAAGAAAAATATCTCATTTTATTGCCAAAGATAACATCACATTTAAAGAACCTAGAAATTTACAAAATATACACTAGGTATCACACTTCATTAGAAAGGTATTTTGTATCTAAGCTAGCATAATTACCAAGTATTGTGGCTTTTTCAAAAGAGAGAGTGCACGAAACTATAAAAAGACCTACATGAACTGCTGTCGCATGTCAGAGAAATCAGTATTTTATTCATACATTCTGAATTCTTAAAAAAAGTCAGGTCGACACCATAAACCGGCAGTTTCAAATACTCTAATTCTGGGGTATGCCATCTTCTGTGCAATGTTTTATAAACAGCATATTGTAGTTACCATTTCAGTATGTCCTTCAGAGAAGCCTACGGTATTTCATATGCAAGTGCTGTCAAGTAGTAGTGGTTTTGGGGCTGGTTTGTTGTTGGTTTGTGGGGTTTTGTAGGTTGTTTTATTTAAAAACGTGTTTGTATGTATTTCTAACATTTATTTCCTACTCTGGGAGCTGGGTTAGGCATTACACTGTAATTTTATAAATGAGAGAAACTTTTATAGCCAGTACTATTATATTCTAAAAATCAGCCAATTGCTTTGCTTTTCCAGTCTTGACATCATAAATGCCATAGTGTGTGTCTGGTATTTTTTTAATCTTTTATATGAATTAATAATTAATTACTAAAATATTTAAAATACTAAACAATAAACCAGCAAGCAATGTTTACAAATTACATTTTTACATAGCTTAGATTCTCCAATTATGTATTAAAAAGCTATTAAATTTTAAGTATAGTTTGTGTTGCTAGGATATACAAATTTCTGATAAATGTATAGAAAACATAACTAAGCAGTCTTACCCTCTTGCTATGGTTGATGCATACCATGAGTGACATTCTCCCACTGTTACATTTTAATGTAAGAAATAGCCTTTTGCTCCAATGTTGTCTTTAAAATTTTATGTAGAAAGCCTGTTATGTGTCGTGTGCTGTGGAGAAGACTGGGTGTAAAACCTTCTTGCAGTTAGTAGGTGTGGTTTTATTGTGCAGATACGATGATTATTCTTTTGTAGGAATAACTTAATTCTGGCATACTTTTACTTTATTTTCAGCTAAACTATTGCATGGTTTTTTTCATGGTAGTCAGAGCCTTTGCAAGAAGAATGAGGGAATTCTGTCTGTCTTTCAGATATGCCTTTTGTTTGGGTCTTAAATATATATTTTAGACCTTGGCTGGCGGTTGCTTCTACTGCTGACTCAAAACCTCTCCTTTGTTGTGTTGAAGTCCTGAAGTAGAACTCTAGGAGCAACCTTTCTGAAGGACAGTGCTTTAGCAGCACTGTCATTTCATGTTGTCTGTAAAGGAAAACAGATGTCTTGAAGGGCGTGAATTTGAAAACACTGAACAGAGGGTAGGGTTAAAGACAAGGGAATGTTCTTATATGGCAGCACTCAAGCTGAGGGTTGGCTGGCCTGTATACCTTACGTGTTTCCCTACTGCTGTGTGTGCATGTGTGAAGAAGAGAATTTCATATCCATGGATGGATGGATCCATACTTTACTGCTTGAGAGGGAACTGAAAAACAACTGACTGAGAAATATGGAAAACAAAGACTAATTGTGGCAGGGAGATTAAGGATTAAAAGTCATCTACGGTTCTGAATTCCATCAAGATCAGACATTAAAATAGAAAACCTGTAATCATTTAAATCAGTATTTTTCAGAAATATTGATGTTTGTGCAGGTCATAAGAAAGACTTAGAGCCTTGTTTACACCTGTCTTTGGTTGGACTTTCTTAAACTAAATAGAGTATTTATGTTCTTGCATAGTTTAACTGACTCCAGGAGTTGATTGGTGTTATGTGGTAAACCAAAATACTGTGGTTTGTTTAAACTGAATAATCTGAATCCTTTGAAACTATACTAAAGTCCTCATATTTATTATATATGCAAAACTGAAATCAGACAGCTTAAAATGACTGGGTTTTGTGCTTTTTAACAGAAAGACAGACAAGAAGATTGCTTTCATATAATAAAAAATTATTGAAAATTGGTTCACTACAGAAAAAAACTTACTGTTTTGGTAATGTTATGCCTGTCGGTATTGCTTATTATTATATCTTGACCACAGAGGATATTAATCCTAAAATGTTATTTTAATGCACAAGAAACATGTACACATTACTAAATCCTTCATTCTATCAATTATCGAGACTAAAGCGAAATAGGAGTGCTGTTGGCATACCAGCATAAGCAGTACACGTGTAATATAATGACATCTTCTGACGTAGTAATTTAATTCTTACTTTTGTTATACCCACAAATTATTATTGAAGAGCTTTTCTGTCTCAGCAAAGGCATCTTTTGTTTGCTACTAAAAATCTGTATTTTCAGAAGAAAGGTCTCGAAAATAATAATTTTGTGCCTATCATTTCTGTACTGACTGAATTTAACATGAAAATATTAAAAACTGCCAGTCCTTTAGAATTTTGTTGAACTAAGCCATGTCACATAGCATACTCTCTTCTAAATGAAGGCTAGTTTTGTCAAAAAATTTAGTTCTTCCAGACAGAATTCTTGTGTGCAAAATTGTTTTTAATGTGTTTTCAAATATGTAATTGATCTAAGAATTCAAGGAACATAGAAGTGTACAAAAAGTGTAGACATTTTTAACTAACATTGCACAATTAGTACAATATGATTTAGAAAAATAGGATCAAGGGATCTATTGAATACCCTGGCACCATTTGAACTAATTAACCAGAGTCACTTCTAAGAAAAGGTCTGCAGTACATTCCTCTAATCAGAAAATACATTGTTACAGTGTGCCCTTTAAACCTGCTTTGGAAAACCTTTCCCCTCTGCCCACCCTAAGAACCGTGATCATGTTTTCATGTGTAAAGTAACAGGATCATCAACCCTAACATAGGTTACATCGGCATACCCTGTGCTAGCTGGTAACGACTGTTCTTGAAGGAAAGAAGTAGCTGCATTGACATCTGATAAAATCTCTTCAGCATATATAGTTATTTGATTAACTGTTATTTACTATGATCAATATCATATCATATATCAACTTGTTTATACTGAGGCCAAAAAACCACATTTTGGGCTATTTTGGTATAGTGACACAGGTCTTAAGTGGACCTATTGAGCAAATAATTTAGCAAGCCAGTTGCCAAAGTGGTTATTCCCCCATAATCAACAATTGCATGATGATATCTGAAGCATTGTGTCCAATTTTAGGCTTCCAGGCCGATGAAAAACATCAATTTACTGGAGGGAGACCACCAAGATGACTGTAGGGCTGCAGCATGGTATGTGAGGAGAGGCAGTAAAAATTTGATTTGTTCAGTCTTTAAGTAGTAAAGGCTTAGGAGAGAGCTTTTATTAACTGTCTAATTCTTCTTGAAGGTGTATTTGGGTAGGCCAAGATGCAATGGACACAAATTAGAACATAGGAAATTCAGAATACGTGTTAAAAAAAAATGTGGAACAACATGCTCTAAGGGGTTGTGGGTTCTTGTATTTGGAGATATTCAAAACTCAAATTCACATAGTTGGACCTTGTGTGAGTAGGGAGTTAAGACTAGGATTACTGAGATACTCTCTTGTTTTAGGATTCTGTGATTCTTTCCAGACAAGTCTATTAAATGCCTGAAACACCTAAATGGTTGCTTTTAAAATTGAACCAATAGAAGAACAGAGTAAAACTTTACCTGAAATTCTCTTTTTGTTGTTAAATATTAGATAATAGCAACAAAAATATTTCAGTGGTGATGTGAAATAAGTGTAACTCTGTCCCTTGAGGAGAGATTTGTTTGAACAACATAAGCTCCCCTGAATTTGTTCTTGATTATGTGGTTTTGATTTTTTGTGGTTTCTTGATTATGTTTAAAGATCAATGAAGTTCTTTTCTTTTAGTCCATGTTGTTTATACATCGGAAACGAAGATTGTGTGACAGCCTTATCTTTTTCTACCACTGTTTTTTAAAGTAGAGATTTAAACCTTGTTATTTTTGGAATGTTGGAAAAAAAAGTCTTTAGAAAGCATATGAAAGTGTCCTTGGAAAAAATGAAAAAGCTTCCTTTTGAAAGAAACAGAATCTTTTTGAAAATAGTATCTTCATGCGCTTTTACTCAATGAGATAATTTACTTTATTTTGATTTTTTTCTGATACTCTAAATATTCACTAGCTCTGTGATTTTGTAATTGCACATTTTCAGGTGTGTGGTCCCAAACCTCTTCCTGTTCTAGTGTCTTTTGAAACTTAAAAGGATCCATAAGGAAGTCAAATCCACCAGAAGCATTTTCTTTTCACCTTTTTTGTCTTTCTTCTGAACTCCTTTTTGTCGGGAGCTGGATGATCAGATGGCAGCTTCTGAGGTGAAGCTGGAGCTGGATTTTGCTCTGCGTGATCCAGTGTTTTCAAAATCTGATGAAATCTTCCTTCTTGTTGTCTGAAGTCATATTCTACACTATGGAAAAATGAGGAGATTTAAGCTAGTAAATGACAAATTCCTTCTTTAAAAAACACATGGAAAGGATGCGTACCTCATTAGAACAGTTTGACGTTATTCAATAATTAAGCCTGCGTAAAACGCAAGGGTATATAGGTTGGTGCTTTGAAAGTAAGTTCCTCTCTTAATGTTGTCCGAGGGAAATTGTTTATGTGAGTTAAAAACTCCAGCATTGTGCCCAAGACAATGGGATAAAAATTAAAGGAGGAAAAAGGAAAATGTAGTAGGATGGCCTACCAGTGCATTAAATTCAGTGCATTAATTAATTTAATTAAATCAATGGTCATATTTCGATACTGTAATCTAACTCTCTCATATGCTTGGCATGAATTCAATACTCTCACGTGCTTAACTTTAACTGTGAATGTTTGCCCTTGGGAGACCTGCTAGGACCAAAAATATATGAAATTAAGCAAATAAATGATATGTTAACAGGAAAGTAGGAGGTAACTAATTTTCTCCATTGAAACCCATAATTATTATTGATGTCAAATGAGACCCAATATGTTAATTACATAAGAGTAGGTATTTGCATAGAAATAAAAGTGAAGTTCAAAAGAATCAATGTGGACAGTGATTAAACAGTCTGACGCAACCGGTACAGTTAAACAAAACCAAACAAAGAAAAAAAAAATTCTTGTGGAACATGTCTGTAAAGTGAAACTATCGTGTTTCCTTGCTCTCTTGTGCTTTGTATCATTTATTTCTTTAATAAATTTGGTTCACGTAGAAAATGCGGCATGAAAAACATTTCCATGTGGATATATCCATATCTGTTATATACACACAAAAAAATCTGAAGTCATATTAGGTTCATCAGCTTGGAATCACTAGTCTGCCATATCCTTTGAAATAAAGGAAATCTTTCCAATGTAAAAGAGAAATTTCCTGACTCCTTATTTTTGTAAACTTAAAGACGTTTAAATATCTGAATCATCTGGAATACTAATGCATATGAATATCTTTGAAGGGATAGAAAGTTTCTAGGGCATGTTTCAATTCAACTTCTCCATAATTTTGCAACTTAATGTCTAACTTCAGTACCTGATCTTCACAATATATGACTGGCAAGTTCATTTCCACTTTTAAAAAAAGTAAACTTTAAACCAGTACACGTTAGGAACAGGATATGTATAGCGAGGAGAATGAGTAAGTAATTAGCTTATCAGCTGCAAAGTCTTTGAAGTAAAGTGTCTCTCACAAAAAAGGAATGCGAAAAGATAGGATTAAAGAAGCAGTATTACAATTTCTCCGCTACTCTTGGTTTGGGTACATATTCTCTACCTCTCCGAATGAGGCTTACGATGTCGTGTAAATTTTGGCTGCGTTCTCTTCTTCCTCTCTGTTCTCTTAAGTCTGCAGTGCATGGCAGTACTGGAAAGGATCTGAAAGTGAAGTTGAGCTCTAGCTCTGGTTATGCTGCATTTGTGCAATATGTTACCCTATATTCTGTGAAGAGGCCAATGAATCTTATAGAATCAAATAACCTGTGTGTTTTCTGCCCCATAACTGAGGTTGCAGAGATTATCTAATGTGTTAATAAATAGGTGGAAGCCCTGTAAAATCCCTTGCGGAGTGGACAAGCTGCGTGTGCAATATAAGCAAGACTTTGTACTTGCTAGCTTTTTGGTTGGTGGCTAGCAAGCTGAAGGCTTACAGTGTGTATAGTCAGCACTTGAAAGATAGAGCTTCTGGAACACAGTACTGCAGTGTTTTTCGGTCAGAAGAATTTAACATAAACTGTAGTTTAAATTTGGAGTAGCTTACAGTCAAATTGCACTCTCTCAAAATAATAACAAACAAACATTTGCTCAAGTGAGAAGTGTGGGAGGCTTGTTTTTGTTCTGCGCACAAACATGAACTGTAGCTATAGCTTATTGGCATCTGGAGTGTTTATCTTTTCCAAGATCTAAATTTATTACAGAAACTCTTCCTTTAAAAATGTAACATACAAAGGGAATTTCATCTTCAGAAATGACATCAAAGGTTTTCAAAGCATGCTAGTAATAATACTGTTGTGAAATATTAGGGGAGAACTTCTGTTTGAATTCTCAGAAGTACAGTACCTCTTTCAGATAACACCGATTTAATTGTTTTCTACTTGGGAAAACAAATAAACCACTTCACTCATAGCACTTGGTCTTTTGTTAAAAGCTGGATTGATAGTAGGCGAGACCTCTTATAGCTGTGAGCAAAGCTGGTGTTGTGCATGTGTACTTTGTGTTGTGAGAGATACCCAGACCATAGAGAGTTGTGCAAAGGAGCGAAGTACCTGTAAATGATGCATGCGGTGTTCTGGCAGGTGCTGCAGTTGTTGAGGTCCTGACCAGTGTGGTAGAAGTTGCGCCTGTAAGAGACAGTAGTTCACGTAATCTCTGTTCATAGATAGGTTAACAGATCTCTGACCCATTCATGAATAAAAGTAATTCTGTTCGCCACTTCTGTTATCGTGACTAAAAATTCTAATGTCAAATTCTAAATTCGAAAGTTGCTTTAAAAAATACAAACCCCACGTGGATTTATGTTTGGGTTTTTTTATTGGTCTTTGCATCTTTCCAAGGTAATGCTGTTGAGTTTCTGGTTGTTGGCTCTTGCATGAGTAGTTGTTATGAAAACACAGACACGTGACTGCCTGTTATGAACACACTTTAAAGTATTTGAATATCCATGCTTTTGGTGAGTCAATCTGATCTCTACCCTTATCCTTTCCATTCTTTCTGCTTTCCATTCTTTCCACTTTTCATGTTTCCTCACTTTAAGATAAACGAGTTAGATTTTTATTGCTGATACTATACAAATTTGGAGTGTTGAGAAAAGAAGAAAAGTGACTTTCATGCTTAACACCAACCAGAACTGAATTATTTTTATGATGGAGGGATTGGCACAGTTCAAGGTCAGTTTGAGGTCAGTGGCTCATTTCGTCTGCGGTGTGTGTAACACTTTCATTTAATGGGTTTTATTTGAATTAGGCGAGTACAGTTGGTACCAAAGTAATTTTCTGATTGCTTTTGGAATTAAAGGGGAGGTTCTTCACGTGCACTGTTGTGCTACTGCAATTTTACACACACATTTGCAGCACAGAAATGATTATTCTAGATGCCCCTCAGCTAGCTGTGCAAAGTATAAAAGTAAACGTGATAATATAGATTGCGTGATGGTTTAGCTTTAAAAAATGAAGTCAAATGTAACCTTTCTTCTCGTGATAGTTTGAAAGATTTTTTTGTGGGTATTTTGAAGACAAAAATTACTTGATGGATATACTATATTATCATAAAGCAGGGCTTTAAAATGTATCCTAGGTGCGTTTACTGTAAGTCAGAGCTGCTGTTAATGGTTTGGAAAGCATTATTAGTGTATTCTAAAACCCATTTTGAGTATAGAAATGTGAAATTTTATATTAACCTTGTTCTACAAACATGTCCAATCTTTAGAGATTAGTTGCATTTATAATATTATTTTTCATGTGTATATAAATAGCATAAATAATGCCTGCAGCCTTTGCTAGTGGTTGCTAAGAAAGCACACTACAAATGAATACAGGTCATGCTTTCTTAGGGTGGTGCGGAAAGCAGTCATTCTGAGATCTGTGATTTTGCAGCAAGCAAAAAAAAAATTTTGCTGTCTGTTCATAGTTTTAATCCCTTTTAAGCATATCTCCTCCTCTTGTGAAATTTTCCTGACATATTGAAGCTCGTGAAGTTTACCTGGCATTGTGCCTTTTCCTGCTTTTAAGGCACTCACTGTAAGCGGCTATGTTGTTTGTGGAACGATGAAACGTAACCAACAGTGTGGTCCCCAAGTGTCTGCAGATGCTGTGCTTTACCTCTAATGCTTTTCCTTGCTTATGAAGGCAGATCTAATGTACCCAGCAGAAGCATGGTTTTGCTGATATGAGCTGTTTCGGCAATAGGACTGCTTTGGCACTAAATGGCTATCTGACCTCGCGAGTAGGATATTTGGCTTGCCATAGGTTTCTGTTGAACACTAGCAGCTCAGACTGTTGGGTTTTGGTGTTCTACTGCATACAGATTTTAGCTAGATGGAAACTACCAACTCTCAGACGGCAGTTGGTGTGTTTGTATCTGACACCATAAATCTAAATTAAAGAGGGGAGGTACTGAGCTCTGTCTCACACTGGGTTTAGAAAGGCAGTGTCAGCTAAAGCCAAACTGTAAAGAGACTTGCTTCTCTGCTGAGGCCCAAATACCAGAAAAAGGGCTGAAGAAACCATTTTTGCAAACTTGTCTACAAATATAGCAGGAAAGCTCCTCCCCACCCCCACCCCCGAGTAGCAAAGGTTAAAAGAATGCTAACATCTACTTTACACATCTGATGAATTACTAATATTAAAATGCATCGTACCCTTCACTGAGGGCTCTGGATTTTTCCAGGTCTTGGATTACATTCAAAAGGACTTTAATCTTCTCCTGGTTCGACTGCAAGGATTCCTCTACAGACTGCAGCCTGCCTTGTAGGGCACAGAGTTCGCCACGTGCCAAGTGAATTTGATTGATTTCGCTAATCTCTTTGTTGGTCTGTGGGTTTATTTCATTCCTTGGCAGATAAGACTTTATGTGAAATCCTTCTAAACAGCTGTTACACTGGGCAACATCTGAGTGGGTAGAATTTTTCTCGATTTCGGCATTACACGACGGAATAGATTTTGAGGCATTACTGCTGGTCGGTGACACTACGGGGTGATCAACATCTGTTAATGTCACACAGCTGGAGTCTGTTTTGTGCTCTCCTGCCTGTTGACAGTCTCTGAGGAAACAAGGAGATGAACTGTGATTTGATGGAGGTGATAATGGAGTGGTTTCCTTACTGCTTGCATCTTTGCTGGCTACAAGCCACTCCGAATCACTTTTGGCTGCTTCACAAGAGTCAGAATGAGGATAACATTCACTGCAGTTAGTAGAATTGCTTAGGCAAGAGTATGCTTTTTCAGAATTGGATGAGAGTGTGCTGTTTTCATTATTTTCATTGCTATTTATGAGAGTAGAAGAATGCAGTGAATCACTTATATTCATGGCTGTGTCTGGTGCGTCCATGGAAACACTGCTGTCTTGTCGAAAACTCACATGTATGTATTCAGGCACCTGTGTAGAAACAGTGGTCTTCTCTGAGACTGAGAAATCGTCTGGGTGGATAGGTCCATTGCTTTGTGCTTTTGATGGTCTTTGACTTAGCTGACCATCCACCTCCCTGTTCCTAAATCCGTCTTCCAAATGATCAGCTATTCTTAAGTAACAGAGATCCGAAGACACAATGTCTTGCTCCGAAAGATTGCCGTTTACTTGGATAGAATTAGCAGGCTCAGATGGCATTTCTGTTAAAGATTTGCTTACTGTCAGCTTCTTCTTTTTAAAAACCGGGAAGTGTTTCCTGAGGCTAGGAGACGTTTGTATGGCAATATTCTGAAGCCCCTTCGGAGCCCTTGGAAAAGATGGAGATTGATGTAGCAAAAAATTCTCATCCCTAAATACTTGTGTTTTACTGGTCGTGAATGCTCTATCTTGGGCAGGATTAGTATCCAGTTCTGTCTTTGTGTTCACACCATCATCCTTGAATCGAACTTGCTGAGATTTGGTCCTGCGGTGGTGTGGCTGTCTCATAAAATCAGCTGAATCCAGACTGTTCCTTTTCAGTAGCACTGGGCGCATTTTCATGTTTTGCTGGGCCATCGAATCACAATTTAAAGTCTGTAAGTAACGTGTCTCTTTGCGACCCATTTCATTTGTCATTTGAACTGTATTTTAAGATTTTTCCAGAGATGCAAATGAATAACTTGCTCCTGAAGAAGCTAAACTGCTCATTCTTCTTGCTGTTATTATGTATACTTTTAACTGACATGCTCTCTTTAGGGATGCTCTTTCAAATTTAATTGCCCATTAGACCAAATGCTAAGAGAAAGAAATTAGATATAAAATTTAAGGAAAGATTTTTGTAGCTAGGGGATGCAGGAATCCTTGTTTCTGAAGCTAACATGATGTTCATATTACAAAATTGCAGTAGGACATTATGCTTACAGTTAACTAAAGGTAAGGTTGAGTCTATGGCTTTCCTGATGGCTCTTACTTGCCAGTCAGCGCTCCAGTAGTGATCCAGCTTTTTTTATGATGGACCAGTCACATGTGTTTTATTTGCGTGTTGTTGAAACGACAAGCATTGTGACTTTTGGGAGCATTTTCATTTCTGATGCATAGTTTTGCTGTTGGAAAACATCCATTAATACCAAAATGAACTGCTTTCTTCAGAGAGAGTTTTTCTTTTTCAGCCATCTTTTTAATGTTGCAAATGAAAATAATTTTCCACAGCAGTTAAGCAAAATGTAACCAATTCTGACCAGGCAAAGATACAGCATCCAGTGGGTTTCAGTGAGAGAAGTTGTTGATGTGTAGCTGTTGCTTCAGTTCATGCAAATACAAGGCCGTTCATGTCCAAGGGACTGTTTCAGTCGCAGAAGCTCTGTAAACACTTTGGCATCAGAAGAGTGGTCCAGACCAAATAACCAGCAAGTGCAGAATAACAGGAAATGTTTCCTGGAAGTAGAAAGACAACAGTTGTTGATAAACAAACTGCCAAACACTATGATTTTCTTCCGCTTTCTCAGAACAACTTTTAATCTCCAGGGGTTTGGTAACTTGGGCAGTGAAATACTTGTATAGAAACTAAGAAAATGTTTTATAATTTTGTAGTGCCTGAATTTTTCCTCATATGAAATACAAAACACCAAAAAAAGATATTAAATACTCAGAGTAGTAGTTTGTGATCTGTACTCATGTGCAGGCCTGTATCTGGTCCCAAATATAGATTTGAAAATGGCTATTAAATCTTGTTTTGGATGAAATATCAAAAAACTGAACAATACAGATATATCTTAATTTGCAGGCAAATTTAACTTCAAACAAAACATATTTTTTATAATTTTTTTTGAGTTGCTTATTTCAAAGTGTTCACATTTGTGTACAACTCTTGGTGAAGGAAAAATAAATTTATTTCAGAATGCGTTTAATGCAAATGAAACCTTTTCTGGGAGATGAAATCACTTGCCCATGCAGTATCAGTTATTTGGGTATCAAGACTGAAATTGGCTGCACATACCTGTAAAATGTTCTACTTGGTTTGCGTGCAGGAGACTGGCCTGTAAAGCTATGCTTGGTCACGTTTTTCCAGAGCTTGTCATGAAAAAAACCAAACATTAGATATTTTGAGTGACCGCTAAGATTGAGATTTCTGAAAAACAGTTAGGACAATAATATAGTCATAACAACCATGTATTACAGTAGGAAGACTGATGGAAAGTAAGAGAATATATTTTATGTACCCAGCTCTTATCAAAACTTTACTTGCAAGTAATTTACTGTTTTTCAAGTGTAATAGAACAACTAATCTTTTGTACCCCCAAAAATAAAAGTCTTACGGATGCTTTTGCTGTTTCTGACCCAAATAATCTGTGTGATAGACTTCCTCTCAAATGTGAATTCTCCTACCAAGTCATTCCAGAATAGTTTGAGTCAAATTTCAGTGTACGCAATGAAGACTGCTGGACTGGTAGCAGATTTCAAATCTGGAACTTCAAAACTCCCTTATGAGGTGTACTTGTATGTAAAATATCTGTCCTGCTTTTTTAATAAGCTTTGCCAAATCTGAAACCAGCTGCTAGAATAGAGTAGGGATAATAGGAGAAATTTATACAGAATATGGGAAATATTCTGTGGGATTTTTAACAATCCAATGTAGTTTGCTTTTAGGATTATGGTGATTCTTAAGATTGGAGCTAAATTCCCAGCATAGTGTTTAATTTACTATTAAGCCTGTTCCCTGGTAATGCACTGGTGGTTTCATTAGCCTTACTACTTCCATTTTCTTAGTGTACCTTTTATTTAAGTGTTCCACAGACTTTACCGTGTTTAATTTACAAGGATTGATGAGATGGGTGCAGTGGGAAAGATCTTGTTACAGAATACAGGAAACTGTTGTGTAGCATTATGTGATGTTTAGGCAATGTAATATAATTTAGGCATGGTAATAATTTGATTTTGTTCTGTTATTAATTTTTAGAAGAAAATGAATGTCTCGTGATTTCACTGGAGAGAGAAAAGTTGTATAAGATATCGAAGAAAAACATGTACGTTTAATAACAAATTGTACTTTCATGATATGCTAGCATCAAGTCACTTAAATCACCACTGTATTGCTTGTTCCCTGCAAACAAGTATTCACAATAAACAAGTCAGGTTCTGCAAATAAAGTTCCGGTGCCAAGTTCTGAATTCTCATATCGTCTACTAATTACTGGAGGCTTTTTACAGTTTTGTTTGAGGATTTATCCAAATATTGCAGTAGCATTCTCCACTTCCCATCACAGCTGCTTTGCTCCAGGCAGATGGACTCCTTTAGAAGTTACATTTGCCCAATTAAATTCAGAAAGCTTTAGAAACCTAATCCATTGTGTTTTAAATACAAGTAAAAAGCCCTTAAGGGTTTTAGGAGAGCTCTATACTTTGGCTACAGAAGGCATGTGAGCTCGGTTCTTGCATTCTTAATTTGCAAGTTGCTTGGCATCCACTGGTCTGGGGTTCATATGAATAGTTCTAATAGATGTTTTGATGCTGCTATTTGTATTAAATCAAGCTGGAAATTAAAAAAAATATGTGGATAGGAATGCTTAAATATTTGGATTTAGAATCCATACTAGTGAATTTTACTGAGTTATGGGTGTGTTTAGATTAACAAAGCAGTGTAACATTGCCAGTTACTAAGTTTAAATAATGTTTTCCTTGTCCATCGTATAATTTCTTATTCTGTTCTGGCACAACAATTTACAGGTCTTCTTTCGCTCATTATTTCACATTGACTGAAGTATGAAAACTTCTAAGGATATGTTCTATAGAAATGCCTTCAATATATTAATTTATGTCTCTCATAACAAAAAGCACATGTCAGTTTTAAATTCATATCTTGTAATAGTACAATTTTGGTAGGAGAACATCTGCTAGGGTTCCATAAGCTTGCACCCAGCCATCCAGTTTCTTCCTCCCTGTCCCTTCCTCAGGACTGATGAGCAGCTGCCCAGGGAATTGCCTTGTGCCTTGGTTTTTTTGCTTAATTAGCATTGTGGATTTGTTCCAATCTCTTCATTCACTGGTTGTTGAAGCAAAACGTCTACTAGGTGCTGGATAGTTAATGTAATTTTAAAATGGTGCGTATTTCATGTTTCTCTTTGCAATGTTTCCAGTGTGTGACTCTGATAGATATATTTGCATTTTTTTTCTTTTATGCTTGGCTTATACTGTTAAAGTCTCTACAAGCACGCACACAGTTCTTAATGCTGATAGCTGCTCTCCAGTGTGAACTCATTCTAGCTCTGGTGTGACACTATGCCTGGGACCAGTAAGTGAACAGCCTGGAAAAGACTCAGGTGCAGAGCCTGCCACCTCAAACAGCAATAGAACTAGTTTTCCAACCTCCAAATTGTGGGTTTGAGTTCTTAGAAGTGCACACACTAGTTAGTTAGCCAGCCAAGCAGCGGAAATTTGACCAAAAGTGATAATTCTATTTTTTTTAATAATTATTCTTCCATCTTTCCTGCCTCCACCTTCCTGATGTCTTGAACAGAGACAAACACATTGTTTGATTCATTTCAGTTTAATGACTGAAGCTGTGGGTAGAGGAGTGCAGCTGGTAAGGATAAGTGGAGATGATGGGAAACTGCATGAAGTGAAAACGCTCATAGCAAAGAGCAGTAGGGGTTTTGGAAGACTGCAGATGTGCAGTTTTGGGGTTTTTTTTCTGGTTTCGTGGAAAACCTCACCTATTTGGCAAGGTTTTGAAACTCATTCAGTTGCCATTTGACGCCTTAATTTTCCATGTTACAAGTTTGCTCAAAAAAAAAACAAGTGTTTTTCCTCATAGTGAACTCATGACATAAATTTGTACTATTCTGCTTTTGTGCATGCGTTAAAGCCAGTATTTATTAAAAAACAAGTTTCGACAGACCGTCTTCAATAAATAAATAAACTAACTAAGCTAAAAGCATTTTGTGAGGGTTTTCAACAGGAAGATGATTAGTGTCATTTACCTTCTTCTGCTTCTGATTCTGTCCTTCTTTAAGCTTCCTGATTCACTCTAGATTTTTGCCTTTTCCAGATAGTCTGTCTACCAGAGATTAAACAGCAGATGAATTCAAGCATTTTAGATAAAATGATAGCTCACTGTTCTAATAACTGCAAGACAGAGTATTCAGACTGAGTAGTTTTATGTCACTTCTGTTGTGTTTTATCCTTTATAATACAGTTTTTCAATGATACGCAGGCTAAATGGTCACTTGTATTAAAAAGTCATCTTGCTATAATTGTGGTTGGGTTTTGGTAATCAGCTATTTCCTAGGTGGGAGAATCATAACCCTCAGTTTCTAAGTAATACCTGTGACTCTTACTTTCCCTCCATAATTCCCAAGCTATTGTCTGGACCAGAGGCCGCGTGTGTTGCGGCCACGCGGAACTGTCTGCTCGGAGGACAGAATAAATGCTGTGGAACACTCATTCCATATGCAGCTTCAACCCTGCCTTTCGAAAAGAAAATGCTTTAAGTGCATTGGTTTGGCTGTCAGTTGTCTTCGTGTCTATTTTCTAGCTCTCTCAGGAGCCTCAACAATAGGTGTTGGCCAAGCTGCTTAATTTAGCAATACCTCTACTTGTATAAAACTCATGTTGGCTTTTTTCCTCAAAATAATGAGGTGCTGAGCATAAGCTTAGATATGCTTCTGAAACCCCTGCAGACTGAGGTGAAATAGCATGAAGATGTGATCACCAGATAGCATGTTATCTTCGTATCCCCAGATAGTGTGAAGAGCTAGAGAAGCATTTAAACCCATTGAAATTAGATGATGCTAAAAATTCTGCTCCTTTCCTCTGTTCCTGCCCTTTTGTGGCAATAATACCACCTCAGCTGAACTGCACTGGGTTCCTCTGATCCCCAAGCCTAAAAGTAAACAGTTTGAAGCTGATTGTCTTTGTTCTCCTTCCATCTGCAGACCTGAGCCAAGTTTAGATGCTTTGCCTTCTTTCTTCTTTTCAGTCCAGCGTGATTTTAAAACATGCATGTTGGCAAAAATACCGTGAGACAGATTGTTACGTATTTTTCTTTTGAGATGTAAAACTTACAGCCGGGATGAAAAGTAATCTATCCGAAGTGGAAGCAATTTTTAAAATCTAGAAGTAAAAAGCAATTTAATAATTTAGTGGTTCTGTAACTGTCAAAATTCTTAATGTTATCCAAATTTTAGTTTGTTCAGTATTCTCTCAAAGGCAAGCTCTAAAGCAACAATCACAGCATTTCTGGGATGGATTATAATGAACACATTACATTTTTATAACCTAAGAAACCCCAATGGAGTTTACAGTCCTATTTTCTGCACGCTTCAAGGTTCAGTAAGGCCAGAAAGGTCTGGTGAATTGCAGAATGGTTTTTAATAGTTTCACCTTTACTTTAAGGTAAGCTTCATGTTTATAGCAGGCTCTATAGTATATAATATATTTTATAGTAGCATCAGGTTACTGGGAGATTTTGAGAGTCTGGAGTACAATGATAATGGAATAATAGAACACCATTTTATAAGCAACTTTAGCATTCTCTTGATGTGAGCAGCTTTAAAGATAAAATAAGACTGATACTTCATTGAAAACTTCCTACCCTTCTGCATCATGACAGCATCCCTGTGTTCTCATCCTAAAATGTATATTGAGTATTCTTGCAATACAATTAATTTTCACTACTGAATGGATCAGTGGTAGATTTTTGTAAATGCAGTTTATGATCTTATCGGTACATACTGCTAGGTTAACGTTTTGGGGAAAAATAAAAGTTTTAAAATAAGTTTTCATTTTATGAGGGAAAAGAAAAAGATCAAATTGTTTCTGAGTAAGTTCTTCCTCTACATATTTTCCAGCAGTGTCTCAGGTTGCATGGTGTTTTCTGATGTTATCATAGACTTATTTTGAGTTGGAAATGGAGCTGAATATTTATGAGGTTAAGTTAGAATAACATCTCATCTGTTCTTGCTATCTGCACCATCCCACATCCAGTTACATGTTTTTACAGCATCTGTAGCATGGTTCTGCTCCACTCATTTCATGAGTGTCCTGACAACTCTAGACTTCCCCAGTTTGAACTAGCAATGGAACATTTCCAGACCATGGGGTTGGTAAATTGCTGCTGTTGGTTTCACCACCAATCTTCTAAGTCTGGAGTTGGTGCCATGTCTGCGTTTGGAAAAGCTGGTATTTAATTCTAGTGTTCAGTGAACAGCTGTAGCTGTAATATGGACACTGCAATTAGGTGCTGTTTTTCATCTGGCGCTTTCGTCAGTTCATTTCACAGTATTACACTTTCCAGATTGGTTGTAACTGAAATTAGATTAATGTTTGTGGCAGTCCTGTAAGAGTCCAAGTTAGTTTTAAAAACACTCCCATCAAGTGCTTAAAAGCACTTTTAAAGTCTAAAGACTAGAGAAAGGAAGATGTGAACAATGATGATCTTGATCATCATCATGTGTAATGAATGAGTGGATGTCTTGGGCCTGTACAACTGAATATCTCTTCATATTGGCCACTGGGCTATGCAGCATGCTGTTCAGGTCAGTGTAACAAGTCTGTTGGAAAGCCTTACGCCAGAATTTACTGGAGCTTTTTGGTTTTATTTTTTTACTAACAGAAGGTACTGTTTCCGTTGTATCTGAGAACACTTTTTCTGGCTGTCACAAGGGTTGGTGCCAAAGTACAAACAAAAACATATCCCACTTTGCAGTTACTTGATGTACCAGTTATATTCTTTAGGACACAGACATAACTAGCTGTTGAATTATTTTAATAGTTGATAATAGTAACAAACTAAACTTCAGTCCCCAAATTTTTGTGAGTCTGCAAACTACTGTCTTGAAAGTTCCACCAAGGTCTGGTTTCTTTTCTCTTTCAAGATTTCCTTTATAATTTCATTCATTATGGTGTTGCTGAAGTACAGCCGTTTCTATGATATGCTTTGGATTGTTTCTTGGATTTGGCTATTACAGTTGGCTTGTGTAGCACTTGTCCTGCTAATAATGTTGCTGTAAGAACCGATTGTGAGAGCCCTCCAACTAATTCTGTTAGTTTGTTTTATTTCACTGTCTGCATTTGTGCTACCAAACATCTGTTACATCACTGGCTCATATTTTGACACAATCTTAGTCCTCTGTTTCCATCCACACACCCTGGGTTCATGCCTAGCTCCTGAGCAAGGAGGTAGCTGTGGGGAGCTCCCACTGGCTTATCGAGGGTCCGGTCAAGCACTGCAGATGCAGACACAGATTTCTGCTGACTCAAATTTATTTCTCTCTAATCACGACAGATGCTCTGGTGAAAAAAGCTCTGTTGTCAGGAGCTGTTTTTCTAACAAAAGAAGAAACCGATTGAGTTTCTTGGAGCTTTTAAAAAAAATGTAACGTAAGTGTGACAAGGAATAAAAGACAGTCAGAACTTTTTTGACCTTCTTTTGTATTGTTCCACCTGAAAGCTTCACTTTTTAAAAATCATGCATAAAACGTCAGTACATCTGCCTTTACAGGAAAATAGTGCACACTCTCAAACCCTGTAAAATCCAGTCAACTACAGCTTTATTTTCCTTGATGTGGTCTCTTTAAATATAATGTGAAGCTTTATGTTTCTGTGGTGATTGTATTCACAATACCTCAGCTAATTTAATCTTTAAAAAGGTGAGTATATTTATTCAGTTAGATCTTTAGGCTTAATTTCAAAATGGCAAAATTCTGAAATGACAAGTTTTTAATGTCTTAATAGCTTAGTTAGATACTCTAAACTGGATGGCTTTTTCCCTGTCTTCTGAACAGACAGTAGAAGCAGTATCTGCTGAACGACGACAGTCACCAGCTTTACGCACTAAGGTCAACATGAAACACCTTAGTCTAATTGTTTTCCAGTCATGACTTTTCATCAACTTGCAAGTGTCCAAAACTTGTGGAGGATGTCAGGCTCAAATGAGACTCAAGTTCTTCCTTTTATGAAGCTAACGTTCAGAGGAAGCAGATGGCAATCGCAGGTATTTGTTCTGGCAAAAGGCATAGAGTGAGGGCAGTCTGTCATGCAGGGCATGGCTTGGTGTGCAGGTCTTGAGCATTTCACAAAACTTTCTTCCAGAATCTTGTTTGCACTGAAACAAAAATACTTTAGAAGGAAAAAGTTTTAGCAAACAGATTTTAGATTGTGTTTCTTGCAGAAGGAGATGGATGGAAATGTACTGAAAGTTACAGGTGAACTGCAAGGAGACTTCTGAAGGGAATATTTTCAGATGAAATTGGATTAAAGATACAGAGCCCATAAGGTAAAAACAATCCTCCAAAAGTGCAGGTTTGCAGCTTGTTGTGATACACAGGAAAAAGCTGGCAGGAAAAAGGAGAGATGAAGCTACTGAGAGAGACTTTTAAATGGTGTCTGTGGACATGGGCCAATCACAAGGGGCCTTATTGCTTCGGGTCCCACAGAGTAGAGCAAAAAGCTGTTTATGAAGGTAAATGTGTTTATTATAAGCAACAGAATAATTTGCGTAGTGTAGTTTGGTATCTGGAGTTTTCTCCAGTGTACAGGTTGCTGACAGGTTCTGTGAACCACCTCAAGGTGGGATCAAGGTGAATGGAGAGGAGGATCTAACACAGATAAGTAATACAGGGTAGGATGTGAGCTGCTGGCTTTGGAAAGGCAACATTTCAGTGATGGAGGAGATTATAGGATTTTATCTCTGAGAAATATTACAGCAAGATTTGAAAATTACTTCAGGTTGGTGAGACTGGTGGAGAGGATGCTGTGATATTTATTGCAGCAGAAAAACAGACTTAGCAAGTTTTAGGAATGAAAGCTGACTGTGGTTTGGCTACACTTTGAGATGATGCAGTGCCCTTCTGCATGAAGTGCTGAAGATGCACGGAAAGATAAAATCATGATGATCTGAATATAATTTTCAGAACTATGGTACGTTTAAATACCTTTATTCTACTCCAATAAAAATAAAAGTTCAACCATCCCCTTGAGGGGATGATATGTTCCATTGACTGTTTCAGAACAAAAGGCTTCATGGATTAGAAAAGGTTTCTGTCTCCATTTGCTTTGGAGCATATGTTGGAAATTGTTAATACAGGGTTTACTGTCAGGAGGTAAGATACAACACATACTTTTCTCTTAAGCGAATAAATTCAGTCACACATAGGAATATATATATATAGTACACAAGTTGGATTTTTTTTTTTTTAGTGTTAGTGTGCAAAGACAAGTGTACTTAAAACTGAGAAATTTCTCTTGAAGAAACGCCTTAGTGCATACAGGGAGATGGAAGTTATCCAGTGTGACAGGTTGGTGAGCTGGAAAGTGTCCAAATAAGCTGGTTCGTAACACAAAATTTCAGTTCTCTTTCTCATATAAATCTGTTATGCTACTCTTTTTTCTTGGTAGTTGAAAAAACACTGGGAAGTACTTGATGTTTGTGTAAAAGTATGCATACATATTACACCTTAGATTACTGTAAATGATATCCAGGCTTTATAAAATGTTAAGCTGTCTATATCTACATGGAGGTATAGTTATACAGGTCACGAGCCCATAGGCAGCAGCTCTGCCCATCTCTGTGTGAGAGAGGGAGCAGGCTGCTTTGCGGGCTTTAACACCCGATTACAGGTGTATTTGTTCATGAAACTTACCTCTTGAATTTTATCTTTGGTTGTCAAGTTATTACAACTATGCCTGTTATAACAACCAAACTTAAGTAGCAAACTTAAAAGCTACCTTTACGTGGTCTCTATGGTGACCATGTGCCACTCCCCACCAAGTTTCTTCTCTGTGATTTCCCCCTCTATTCTGCTCTGGTGAGACCCCACCTGGAGTACTGCATCCAGCTGTGGAGCCCTCAACATCAGAAGGATATAGACTGGTTGGAGCGAGTCCAGAGGAGGCCAGGAAGATGCTCCGAGGGCTGGAGCCCCTCTGCTCTGGGGACAGGCTGAGAGAGTTGGGCTTGTTCAGCCTGGAGAAGAGAAGGCTCCGGGGAGACCTTATAGCCCCTTCCAGTGCCTGAAGGGGCTACAAGGAAGCTGGGGGGGACCTTTTACAAGGGCCTGTAGTGACAGGACCAGGGGTAATGGGTTTAAATGGAAAGTGGGGAGGTTTAGATTAGATATCAGGAAGAAGTTCTTCCCAGAGAGGGTGGGGAGGCACTGGAACAGGTTGCCCAGAGAAGCTGTGGATGCCCCATCCCTGGAAGTGTCCAAGGCCAGGCTGGATGAGGCTTGGAGCAACCTGGTCTAGTGGAAGGTGTCCCTGCCCATGGCAGGGGGGTTGGAACTAGATGGTCTTTAAGGTCCCTTCCAACCCAAACCATCCTGTGATTCTGTAAGACTAGTCCCTTGTATTCCTTGATATTTCAGTCCTTTTCCGTAGTTTGTGTTATTTCATCCAGTACAGTGTCAACAATAACTAAAAGTAGCAACATCTGGCGAACTCATGTGTTTATTGTCTGAATGTTTGGGCTTGTTTTGGGCACTCAAAATCTTAGTGCAGGCAAGGAAGATGATCAGAAGTGTGTTTTTAATTCCCTTGGCTTCCAGAAGGATAACATTCCTCCATTATATACATGCTGAATTTCTTCTTCCTTTACAGTGTTTACCACTCCTGTTTATTTCTGAACATAGGTAGTCTGTGTCTTTTCTATCTAAAGTGTCTCAAGGTGGTTCTGTAACAAAATCCCTTCCCATATCCCACAGGATCTTGTTTGCTATCCTGAGAACAATAGAAATGGATGGATTTTGTTGGTATGGCACAGAAGTAATTTCATTACAGAATTCACTTTTCAGTGCTTGGCTCACACTAATATTTTTAGGAATTCTTTCAATTTGGGCATCTTGTGTTACATTCTGATCTTGGCTGTAACATGCAGTGATAACTTTCACCTCTTAAAATACGTCACAGTGGAGTTAAGTAAGTATCCAACTGAAGCCACCACCTGCATGGAGAGGGATAAATAATGAGGGCCTAGGGTCTGGTTGTGAGATATTTCCATTGGTTTTAACTTTGGCAATGTACTGTTCAAATTGGAGCTCCACTCCACTGCATATGGAGAAAAGCTGTCTTTCATTTCAATCATACTGATTGAGACAAATAGAAAACCTTTATGTCATTACTGGAATTATTTTATCTTCCTATAAGTAAACCTCCTTTTAGGAAAATAAAGCATTACCTCTGCCTTGATTTTCATACACTGACCATGATTCTTCTGTTTTCCTGAGCGAGCTGCAGAGCTCTTCAATTTGTATGGATGTGCTCCTCTCAAACTGAAAGTCAAACGCTATAAAATTATACTGCATGTTTGTTAAGTGTTAGTTGTTAAGGAAAGGTTATGAGGATGGTTGTGTGCCCTTCAGGAAGACATCCATGCAGTCTGCAGGAAGACCTTAGAGTATGTAACAGGAAAAATTTTGCCCTTTTCAGGTTCTACAAACCACCGTTGTGTTCATTGCTGTGCTTCTGAATTCTGAACACATCATACTAAAATTCCTATGTTTTCATATAGTAATTGTATATATTGGAAAGAGCTAGTAATATGGCACAATCTGCCATAAGTTGTGGAATTACTCATTGTGTGTATTTATGAATAGTTTTCAGTCAATATAACATAACACTTGGTTATTGAAGGCAATTTTGCTTTTCCTAATAGGCTGTTTAGTACAGCAGTTCACTCTGGGTGGGAATATAGGAATCTTGGATAAAGTACTGATACTAGACATTGTGATTCCATTGAAAATACGTGCGCCATCGCATTACCAGTGCAGGTTAAACCTGGCTGAGAGGTTTTGGGAAGTTATTTCTACCTGCAGAGCTCCCAGCTGACCTGAGTATGATTGGTAGATCAGAATTGGTTCTCAATTAACCTGTTAAGTGTATGACTGGAATGACTGTGTTTTGTCTGCTCGTGTGCACTGAGAGGGCCTGGAGGATACTAGAGGCATAGAGAGGAGTCTAGAGTTCGGCCTGTATGGCCAACTGGGGCTAAACAAGTGTTGTCTTTGTTCCATGACTTTACTGTTTGTCCTCCTTCTTAAGACAGAGATGTGAACTGTAACTAGAGTGAGCATTTTTATTCAGAAGGAGTATTATGTCTTTGTGTATGGGCTTATATAATTTAAATTTCTGGGCAGATATGTTGTGAATTCCTCACGTAAGAAGTTACTGTATCAGGTGTTTTTAAAAGTATAGCTGTATTTACTTTGTACCCACGCATGTCTTAGTATTTGATGGGGTGTTGCTTCCATTCCTGTCCATTTGGAGGGTGCATGACACATTGTTCATATTAGAGTTGTTAGGGCGAATATGAAGGGAAGACTATGGGGGGTAGTACTGCTTTTTGCATTAAGAGCCATTTCCTTTTCAACTATAGATACATGGGATGTATGTAAGAGAAAAACTAGTTCTATCCTAAACTATTTAAAAACAAACTAAAGCATTTGCTGAAGACTGACTTCCACATTTGAGTTGTTTTCATCATTTCAGTCTTTATTTACTTTCAGAAAACAACTTTTGAATGCTCTTGCTGCAGCCTCTTTGCTTTCAGTTGGTTTCTGTAATCTGATTTTTCAATTAATTCATTGCTTTAGACCAGGAAGAATGACATGGCAAAGCTGAGTTGAAAAATATTTAGCAATCTTCTGTGCTGCAGCTGTATGCCTTGTAAGCATCATGTTTTCAGTTGTGATTCTTCAGAATCTCCATAACTTTTTTTTTCCACCTCGGTACGTGGGAGTGTTCAGTAAATGTAAGGAGTCAACTGTTACTCTCGGTTGTATCACAAACCTTCTGGATATACTGGGAGACAGTGAGAGAAGAAACCATGCCAGGCTCTTGCTGAAATACATTCTCCATGGCTTCTGGGTTTCCTATGCAAATACTGAAACCTGTGTGGAAAAATTGTGCCGGATTTTTTCATGGTAACAGGGGTGGAATTTAAAATCTGCCTTTTGAGACTTTTTTACCTGTATTCCTTCAGGCCAGTGAATGACATCAGAAATGAAAGTGGCAGTATATTTTGTCCTCATGAGCTATATTTTGTGTACTTAGCTGAATATACTTTGCTGTATCTCTTTCCAGCTGCTGGTTTTGAAAAACATTTTCAGTGTGAGGGAATTGAATTATGGCAGTTTAGAGACTGGGTTACAAGAAATTGGCTGACAGTAACCACTGGAGAGACTGAAATTATGCTTATTGGCTTTGGCAGGATATATGCAGAGAATGGCATTTCCCATAAGCTCCCTGCTTCTGGTGCGAAAAGCTGCAGGTGGAGAAAGAATGTAGGTTGAGATATAATGAGCTGGGTACTCCTCTGAGGTGGTCTGGTATAAATTGTGATCGTGGCTACTTTTCAGTTGCAGAGTAATCTTTTCTCAGGTTCTGTCCTTCTGCAGTGTAGTCTGCTAAGACAGTGTCATGTATTGGCATGTCTTGGCTTGGAATGTTTGCAAAATGAAGCATTATGTAATGGTCAATAAGGTTGGTAATTTGGGTTCTTGTTATGAATTCCAGTTCATTCTGTCCTCAACCTGCCATGAGCCAGCATTACCCAGTGTTGAGGGTGACAGCAGAGCAAGAGAGAGCAATAAAACAAACCTCTGTTTATTACGAGTTCTTGCTAGAAGTCATTTTACTTCAAAATACACCAACCTGATGATGCTGGAGAGTTCCATGACATGTATTTTGGTGGATTACAATTAACTGTGTGAGAATTACATGATAGAGGAGTCTTTGGGCATGCTTGTTCTCTTCCTTTGGCTTTGCATTTGCAAATGTAAGGTCTGTTTCATATTGTCTGCAACATGGGTATTAGGGAAACTCCAAATTCAGAATTATAAGACTGACAAGAATTCAAAACACAACACTTAATATCCTGACTGGCTGTTTAATAACCCAGCAGCATGGTGTTGCTAATAAATAATGAGCAGTGTCAACAGAGGGTTTTTTTTCTGCTTTGCTTGCATTTGATCTGTTGTGCAGTACTTCTCTTTCAATCCATGCGAAGTGTTGCAGTTAATTGCCTTCAGAATGCTCATGAAATATTTTTCAGTCACGCTTTCACTCTGGTAGACCAACTGGTCTGTAATTCTCTGACTTTATTTTGTCACTTTATAGACCACTTCCATCCTGTATCTTTTAATGCTCTGCAGTTCAGTGTTGTTTGTGAGGTGCACAGGTTATTATGCAGGGCAGGTGCCTTTAAAATTGAATCGTAGCATCGTTACTGCCTGACCACCTTTTCTAAAGGTAGAGAAAAGTTGCTTTTCAGAAGTCTTGCAGTTTGTGAGGAGAGGATTGGGAAAAAAAAGTCCACTTCAGTTAATTATTTGCAGCCTAAAAAATAATGTACCCTTACAGTTGCGCTCTGAGCTTTGCACCACTCCTGATGTTAGAAGGCGCAAGCATTAAATGTAAGCTTCTCCACATCTCATTCTTTGGCAGAGATGCCAATGCTAAGTTACAGCATTAATACCAGTGTAGCATTATTCTAATATATTTATGGCTAAATATTGTTCTTACTTCAAAACAATAGAATGATAAATCAGTCAAATCTGGTCCCTCTGGGCTAAGATGAACACCTGGATGATTTGTTCTTCACACCTCATTCAAATACTGTTCTTATATCTTTTCTTGATGATTATGGCTGACTTAGGACAGGTTATGAGAGTTTAAAGTTGTCTCAGTACTAAAAGGTACTGAGGAATGTAGGAATTTGGAGTGTTCAGATAAAAAAACCCAAACCGCAGCCCACAAAACCAAACACCTGAACAAAAACCCAAACATCTTTTTCCTGTGGTATTTAGAAAGAAAATGTTTTTTATCTTTATCCACAGCTCATTTATTTTCCAGTGCAGGCAGTTGGAAGGGGACTGAGTTACATAGGGCCTGGACACTTGGCTGGAACCCAGATGCCCTTGATGATTGAAGTGCTGAGGGTGACGTGTTAAAAACAAACAAAAAATAGGAGGATAAATCCAAGTTTTTTCTATCCACCTTGGACCTCTGTTTGTGAACTGATTGCTTGGGTATATTCACCTCCTAATCTTGATAATATTCGCTATTTAATATTACTTTTCAAGTGCCTACATAAAGAAAATGAGACTCTCTAGTTAGAAGTTATTATTGAGATACCACAATATTCTAAAGCTAAGGGCTGAGATTCAGTAGCTGTGGGTCTTTTGGCACGCTGCTTAGCTGCATAGAGAAACAGGATGAAGCAAATTCTGTCCAATGGTGTAATCTTAGGAGGATAAAGTACAGCAAGATCATGAAGTTGCTTTAGTGCCTGTAGTGAGATAAATCAATGTGATATTTAAATGGAAGCCAGTACAATGGGAGAAAAAAAAAAAAGTGAGGTGATTCTTTACTATGTGTTGAGATGGTGGGGAGAGAGAGATATCTCTAAACATACTCAGGTATTGTATACATATATATACACACATATATATCCTGCTGGAGGCACTTAAAATCAACTAGCTCTTGTGCCTAGTCTGTCCTGGAATACCTCCAAAAAGCAGAGCTGCAATAATCTGTCTTAAAAAAAATAATAATAATCCCCACCCTGAAGTGCAGACAAGCATTTCACTGTCCTCTTGGGAAAGGTGATGCTTAGCCTTGTTGAGTTTGAGATGACAGAACACAAAGGATGGTAGGTCATCCTTTAATGATCTACTGATGTGGTCACTGAAGGAAAGATGAAGAGTTGTGAACACACCACGGGCTCTGAACCTTGCTGAAGAAGTGAACAGCATGTTGCTTCTCTGGGCAACGCAAGCAATTGGCCCAGTGGTGTGAAGGGCAAAACAAAAGCCTGTTTCTTTACCTTTCCTCATGTCAGATAGTTCTTAATGTCTGTGTATTGTAAATGATTTTATAACTTGTATAAAATCAAATTTTATTTTTAACTAACAACGGTATCATTAGGTAGTCACAGAAGCTAATCGTTGATAGACATCTCTGATAAACCTGCACTCTCCTGAGCTGTGTGGCTCTTGCTTGTCGGTCAGCATTCGGCTTTTTATTATTCAGTCTTGTCTCAGGCTGGCTTTTTGAAGAAGTCCAGAAGTGCAATGCAGGAAGTGAAATAAGTGTAACTCAAAAACTGAATGGAAATAAGTATCTTCAGAAAGATGGTGTGTTCTGAAATTAGTTTTCCACAAGTGAAGTAAGTAAACTTCAGAGGAGACAGGAAGATGGAATACGTGTAGTAGGCTCTACAAATTTATACAAATGCCTGTTCCTCATATTGTTGTTGGAATACGTGAAGTCCTTAGAAAGTAATATATAAGTTAATCATATAAGTAAACACATACTGATTTAAAATTTCCCTGTGCTTTCTGGTGCACTCTCAAGTGCAAGAATGGCCCATTTAATTCAGTATTTTACATGGTTGTAGCTTCTCTAGTAAGCTGGAGAAGAAAACAGCAATCTCTGCTCTGAAGTGGCTACATAATATGTAATATGGCCTGTCCTGCTCTGGTGTCTCTGGAATAAAGAACAGCTTGCTGCTTCTTTTGTATCCCTGGGATGTTCTCCTGGGGCCTGTTACTGTGATGCCAGTAATTTTAGGGACGTTATTTCCTTTCTTCATTATGTCATGCAAGCAGTGCATTGCCTTAGTGGCTCTGCAATGAGGTTATTGTCGCAAGATTATACTAGTTTTAATTTTAAACAATAACTTCATTGTAAAAGGTTTTCATAGCTTCAGGTTTAACTTGGCTATGTAGCAGTGTGATTCAATGAAAATTTTGAAATGTATTCCTGCCTGATTAACAGGAGGGATAAAACATAAAGTGGGTAGGCGTGGTTTCTTTGTCTCATTTCAGACATGCCTGTGCATGCAGTTTTCCCACTGTTTTCTAGATAAAGTGGAAGAAGAAACCTTGCCACAAAGTTGAGCAAGGCAGGCAACCCAGAATCTGTTAGAGAAGCTTGAGTTATCTTATGTTGTCTTAGCAAATAAAATTAGGTAAGCATTTCAGTTTATTTTATTTGGTTTTCTTTTGTAAATTTTTTTAGAAAAACAACCATAATACTTAAAAAAAAAAAAAAAAAAAGATACAACCACGAAAATGTTGTTGTGTTATCTGTCAGTATTGCTATGTTATTCTCCAGACTGTGAGCCCAGAAAAAGCTGTATAAGGCAGGAATATAAGGCTGTCTAACTGGCAGCCTAAAGGCATCTATGTCCTTGTATAACAGGAATGACCTAGTTCAGTGGGAATAGCCGCCTCTTTTTTTGTTTTGGGGTTTTTTTTTTAAATTTCTTATGTTGATAGAGATGTTTGTGTTCTCATATTTGTTTTGTTAATAGCTTCCAGGATTCACATACTTATGTCTGGTGCAATAATTAAGATTTCTCTGTTATCAGATGGTGAAGACTTAATTTCATACACGTTCATGTCCCCCTGGTACTACATGGGCTGGTACAATAGGTTGTTTCCTCCTTTAGCTTGTCTTGTAATGTTGATGTGCCCCAAACCTGGGGGGGAGCACCAGTGGTAGAGGAGGAGCCAACAGCAGAGAAATGCATTTGAACAAGGGCTAGGTTTGGGGTTTTTTTAGCTGCTGACAGTGACAGAGTCTAAACTACTTTGCCAGCCCACAGTCCATACCCTACACATTTAATTTTTTCAGTTTCTTTGCCACCAAAGAACCAAAAAAGCTGTGAAATTCTGAATAAGATGTACTTGAATTCATTAGAATGCAGGTTTCTTCTCTCTCTCCTCCAGCATCCTGGTTGACTATATTACTGGTTTTCTTTTTTCATGCTTGATTACTCTGTTCTTCCAGAGCATCTGTGACTTGAGCTGTACAACCTGCTAAGTCCAACCTAATGTCCTGGAACTCTCTAATTGCAGCACTGTAGCTTAGATTTTTATGATAATCTGGAAGGGGTAAGGGAGCTCAGCTACTGTTCCTGTATTTCAAATGTGCTTCTTCTCTATTGCCTTATTTGTTTGGCATCATATCGGTGCTGTATCTATGATACTTTCTCTCCCCTTGTTTGGTTGTCAACTCCCTTTTGTCTCTGCATTTTTTACAAATTATTCGTAATTAGTTGCTAGAATTATTTAAATATTTAAATGGTTATTGTATTTAGCAATCTCAGATCAGGACATTATACTAAGGAGAGATTAAGTAAGTCCCTATTATCTTACATGTCTACAGTACCATATGAAAAAAGCTAAATGGGCTTGGTACAGTAGTAAGTGCTTTTTTGCAACATTTTTTCTAAACATAAGAAATTCTGTGTGGAAAGACTGCATAGCATCTTGTGCTGTCTTCCTTTTTTTTTTTTTTTTTTAAGAAAAAATACTCTCCACTACTGAAATCCTGGCATCAAGCTCCCTTTTAAACTGTAAAATATTAGCAGTACCCTTTAAAATAAAAACTGGGCAGAACAAGTTCCTTTTTTTCTTGTTAATAAAACATGCCTTGAAAACTGATAATGATCTGAATAGGAAATTTGATTCCAGTCCTTTATGAAGTTAAATAAGAGCATGAGAATCACCCCTATTTTTCCAAACTCCATTTTGATTATTGTAAGGTTGCAACCGTAATTCTGAGAGGGCTTTGTTTGAATAGGAACCTCACAATAGATCACAAAATACAGGTTTAGGGAGCTGTAATGTAACATTCAGCTCAATGTATTTACGCTAACTTAAATGACAAAAGGATTTATTTATAAAGCATACCATAGTGATGTCATCAGGAGGTTAGTTCTCTGAAAATTCTTTCAAATGTGTGATGGTACAGCTTTTACTAAATGCTATTTCTGTCCTTCAGTTCCATAGAGAAAACGGTATAGTATATTCATTAACAAATTAAAATGACAAAATATTACTTGCTCTGTAAACAGGTCCTTTTGTATGATTTCAGTGGAGTGGTATAATAAGGATGATTCCACATACTGTGACCTAATAAGCTTTTATGAACAGTTTCAGTGGTATAGTTCTAAAACTGCTATTAAGTCTAATAGCATTAATATAGACATATAATTAGTGGAGGTATAGGTTGCAATAGTTCTAATCATAATCTTTTTTTATGTGTCATCAGATATAAACTGATGTTCCCACACGTTCTGTATTGCAGCAACTAATCATAAAAATAAGACCCTCTAGGACTGTTTAGGAGATACATACACTAAATAGCAGAGGTATAACAAATTATATCTTTCATATATGCCATTTCTCTGGCTCTCAGACTCATTGATCAAGTCTGCTTATGTAGGACTGTGCTGCTGATTTTGTTCTCTGCTAGGAATGCAATTCCCTAACATTTATCTACACTCATCATTTCCCTGCTGGCTAGGTTCAGGAGAAGGTGTCAGCACCGTGGTTTGTTAGCAAGGTAATCTATTTAGATTAAATCCTAGTTTTGTGATTAGAGAAAATAAAAAAAAAATCACTGCAAATACCCTGAATGTTTTGGCAGTCAAGCAACACAAAGAAGCATCTGTTTCTTTGGCATATCGTTGTCATCCTCTGAAACAGTTCATATGGTCAGATGACATGGCACCACAAGGTATGTTGATATTTTTGTTTCCTAAAACGCTGGAAGAAGCTTTAAAATCAGTTTGTGTTTGGGAAGACCTGTTATAACACGGTTCTGTTATAGCTATATTCACCATTTATTCTGGGGAGGATTGACATCTGGGCTTTTTTTGTCAGATGAGACAATGAGAGTATAATTTGTTGTCAGCAGGATTTAATGCCAAGGTAGCAGAGGATACCACCTTTGAGCATGCTTTTGTGGGTTAAAAAAACCCAAAAAACATAAGCACCAGTATGGGAAGTAAGGCCAGTGCTTTCTACTCCCATCTTCATCCTAGTTTTCTAGTGTGTACATAATAAATTCACTTCTCATTGTGCTGGTGCAAAGTTAGTGAAGGAGTATTCCTTATTCTGCAGAGCCCAGGTAGAATGTGTCAGTAGGACATGATCCCTTCAGAAGAGATTAGCATGTGCACAAAACAGACAATGCTGTTACAGTAAATTTCTCTACATTTTCATAGTTTCAGGATTCTTTGTTTCTCTCCTGCTACAACTGAAACTACATCAACTGGACTTCTCAGAGTGGCACTCCTTAGAAAGAGCCTTACCTAAGGAGGCTGATTTGGCAGTTAAGGTCACTCTTATTTTGAAGTTTTATGCTTCCATCTTTATACATGTGTTCCCATGGGGTTTTCTCCTTTCACCGAGTATTCCCTACAGTTTCTCTAAACCAGATTACCCAAGTATCAATATGAGAAGCTCTCTGTCTTAAATTTCTTTTTTAACTATGAATTTTCTTTTTTAGCCAGTTACTCTGCTAACCAAACTCCAAGATTTTTTACTGTTTAAAAGTGGAGCTCACATTACATAAATGAACTCATCTTGGATATAATTTTATTGTTTATCATAGTCAGATACATGATAAAACTGTTCCACCTGTTGCTAGTTACTCCTTTGGTTTTACTTTAAAATGGAAATGTGATTTCTGTGCACTTCATCCCTGTTTTCTTCTGTGGCAGAGAGTTGCAGCTGGACAGAACAGTGTGATGAAGTTCATATAACACCTTTCCACAGCCTAGTTGGCTTTAAAAGCTGCGCAGTATTTTATCCTGAGTAGCAGTTAGATAGTTAGTCAGAAAATTATATGATGTTGTATGCATGTTACATACATGTAACCAAGATCTATGTCAATACATCTTCCTTCCATTGTGGAAAAATCCCTATTTATGTGGACTAGAAGCATTTTACATCACGGTCTGTTGATGTCTTACGAATTCTTTTTAAACTCTGTGGGTAAACTCATACCTACATTGGAGCTCCTGTGAATATGCATGCTTGAATCTATTTCAGTTCTTCTCTTTCCCCTGCTGCAGCTGTGGAAAAGCAGAGCAACACTATTCTGGTGAGAGTCCCTTTGCCCTGGTAGTGTAGGTAAACAGTGGAGTTAACAGGGCAGCTTCAGGGCAATTACCTCTGCATCTCCATTTATTCCAACTATTTTGTTACCAGAATCTTGAGCATCCATGTGAAAAGTTTCCGGATGTTTTGGGTTTTTTTTGGTGCCCCTTCATATATTCATTGTCTAGGTCCTGGAAAACCTCTTTATGAACACTTATGTAATTCCCTGAAGAACAAAGTGACACAACTTAACTTTTATTTTTAAGGCAGGCTGAGTGTCAGAGATTTGCTTTAAAGGAAAACTTTACCTGGTTTTAGTGAATGTGTATTTGCAGGATATGCAGAGTATGTCTCTTATTAACCTTCACCACCTCTGCAGACCAGAATACAGCGTAGTTGGACAACTTTCAACCCACAAGAACAGTAGTCTAAACAATTTTAAAATAGAGAAGTGGAGAATTTGTTTTTCTTTGAAAGAAGCTATAAGTACAATGGTAGCCTATCAACTCTTATAATTTCCAGTCTGGTTTTATTATTTTTGTTACAGAATTAAACAAATTAGCAGAGTACCAATACAATGCCCTTAATGTGGAAGGAAAAAAATGGCAATTGGAACTGCCTATTAAAAGCATTTTGGCATTTAGTGTACATTTAAAATACCAGCAAAATTACCAAGCTCATCTCATAGAAGTTTATCTGGTTGTTACAGATGCTAAAACAGAAATAGTGATTTTAAATAAATTTCATTTTAATTTCTCAGGAACTTGGATCTTATGGCTTACTTAGCTATGCCTAAGTAAAAGGACAGGCTCCCCCCCCCCAGAAGGGTAATCAGCCAGGTTCTCAGGCCATCAGCTGGTTTTGATACCAGCCGAAGAGCTGGCTGAGTATTGGCATTTGCAAAAATACTGGATTGCATGTACTTTGACAAGACCAGTATTTATTCTTCAACAGAATGTCTGGTACTAAACAGAGTTAAAGGTTTTTCTATTAATATCTTCAGGATTTGGTGAGGTTTTGATGGCCTGGTGACAAGAAACATTGTGTTTATGAAGCTCAAGTGCAGCTGTGCTGCTGCTCCAAAAGAAACAATAACATAAAATCTTAGTTAATTTACAATACAATGTATTGGTGGATTCCTTAGAGATTGTTATTAATTAATCCTAAATATGCGCAGTTGGTAGATTTGTGAGTGTAATGGATGAGAGTTGTTGGAAAAATACTTTTATTGGGTCTTATTTTCTTTGTAAGATCAATTTAAAAGCAAGAGCGAAGTTTCTGGAACTGTATGACTTTCAGCAGTTCTAGGCAGAACTATTATGATAAATTTTTGTTTTAACCATTCACAAATATATTGTATTAGTCTCATCTCTGATCATGTAGCTGAAGTTTAATTTAATTTTTCTGTCTTCAGTGAGTGCAGCTGAAAAAACCAAAACCAATTAAAGGGTGGCTTAGTTCTGGGAAGGCCAGAGACAGCTCTGGTTAGTTTTAAGAAAGTGAATCTGCACCCAAGAGATTCATCATAAGCAACCTGGTCTAGTGGAAGGTGTCCCTGCCCATAGCAAGGGGGTTGAAACTAGATGATCTTTAAGGTCCCTTCCAACCCAAACCATCCTGTGATTCTATTCTTCACAGTGTGTGTAAATTCAAAATATATGGCTTAGAAATAAAAGATGTTACTGCACTTTAATGAACTTAGCTCAGTTCTAACCCTTTTCCATCCAGCTGTTGATCTCCCCCGCAGCCAGCTCTCTATTCCCATATAGCTGGCAATCCCCTCTGGGTTTTCCTGCTGTGAAGTATTCTATGTCTGGGCAGGGGACTAGCACCAGCTCATCCCAGCCATTGTATCACTTCCTTCAAGTTCCCAGTTTGGTTTCCAGTCCTTTAAGATCAGGAGACTGGCCAAGCTTTACTACAGTTAATAAGTCGGGGTTAATACTTTTAGTCTTATTCTTTGCTTGTATTTTGTGTGTGGGCTGTCGTTGGTTCTATGGAATACTGATTGTGTCATCTTTAACACGGGAATGAGTGCACTGGGACACTTGTCAGGACAAGCCATGCCTTGCCAACTTCACTGACCATCTGGTTTTAGTGGCAACAGGGAAAAGCAATAGCACTTAAGAATAAGAAATTAGTGAAATAAGCAGCCTGCCAGCACAGGAGTACTTGGGATTCTCTGTGGATATCTTCTGTACCAGGGCAGGAAGTTTCTTCTGGCCTGTGAGACCAGTCTGGAAACCAGCTAAAGTCATTGTGGGAAAGCAATTAGTGGATTGCGGAGGGAAGAGGTGCAGTATGAAGATGCAGGGATGGAAGATTTCATCTGATACAGCAGAGCTGAGATTGGGAGTGTGGACAGCAGTGGTTAAGTGAGGAGGTGAAACAGCTGGGTGTTGGTAACTGTGCCCTGAACAAGCTAGGTTAGTGTCCAGGTAATGATTGCTCGTTCCCAATGGTTTCTTTCTCACTTCATACTAAATAACGCTATCCATAATTTATTTGTACATACACCTTGAAGGTAATGTTAATATTCTAGGAAGAGGAGTAAATGACACAACTGAGTTTGAACACAGACCTAAGCACAAGTTGAATCAATTATAGTAGGAAGTTCTGGAGTGGGTTTATGGCACAAAACTAATGGAACAATTAAACCCAGCAGTAGCAAAAAGATTGCAATGAATTAAAAAATCCTCTTTTTAGAGTATTGCTGGGAAATCAACACAAAGTTAAAAACGAATAAATAAAAATAGATGGCAAAGGTTATATCCTAAAATATCATGCTACTGTTGTCATACTATAAACCATTGTCTTACTGGTTTTATCTGTGTCTGAAAATGTCTTAAATGAAATAATTCTGTAATTGCCTTGATTGCCTAACTTGTAACATATCTTTAAATCTTACAAAGCAGCTGCTATTGCTATTTCATTGTGTTATAAAACTGTCCTATATTTTTCCACCTGGTAGTCTGCTGGTTTTATAGTTGTATATCCTTTTGGCTAAATTATATGAATGTAAAGAAAGCAGCAGAACAAGCTGAAACAGCCCAGCGTGTTTTCAGTCAGAAATCAAAGGCTGTCAGTAAGATGCAGAAACAGAATGCCTAAGCTTCTGTTCAGTCAGCTGTAAGAGACAAGAAGGCAGAACCTATGAACTCTGTGAATCTCTGAATGGAAAATTAAAACCTCAGACACACTAGGAGTAGATGAATCTGTTCTTGTAAATTAATTATTAGTGAGGTGCACTCGTTGACAAGCTACAAGAAGTCTGTGTATTCGGATTTGGAGCCATGTCCCATTTCCAACGTACGCTCTGCAACTGATGGGCACTCTACATTGTTGCACAGCAGCCTGTTGTAATGTTTTTGAGCTTTTCCAGCGAGAAACAGTACAGTTTAGGACAGCATGTGCATCGGCAGTAACATCTATTTCTGGACAAGAAACAGAGCTACATTAGCAGGTCGCTTCAACAAATTCTGCTTGTTTTTTTTCATTTCAGAGTGTTGCTGTTTAGTGTTTGCGTAATATGAGAAAGATGCTTCTGCTACTCTCTACATATGCCACAGTACTCAAGGCTTAGTGTGTTTTTCTGAGGAACCCTGATTTCACACTGTTGTGCTTTTTCATGGCATCACTGAGCATCTCCTGTACTTTTTCTGGGAATTATGTTCTCTTTAGCTCATGACACTAAACATGTGCGATGACTCAATAATTCTGTGAAAACAGTATAGTGGGAGGTCTTCTCAGTTATGTACTTGTGCTACAACATGAATATTGATGATTTTTAATATTAGATTGAAACAGTTGCTTAGTTAACTTCTCTGTAATTACGTTAAAGATAACATTTATCCCTTTTCCGCCAGAAAGATTTTTGCACTTTTTTCTCAAAAAAAACCCCAAAACAAAACAAAAACCACCAACACCAAAACCCAAGAGAATTGCTTGGCCTGTAGAAATTCTTGGTCAACCTTTCGATGTGCACCATTTTTACAGTTACTGTCACTAACATACTAAGTTTTGAAACTTCTGCTTTAATGTGAATGGAGTTGAGAAATTAATCTATGTAGTATGGTTGCTTCATACACCACAGGAATGTTGGATCTTCTGGATAAGACTCTCTGTCCAGTACAGACAGCTGTCTTATAATCAAATATAAACCATCATTAGTGAATATAAGGTTACAGACTGTGAGGAGGGTGGTATGTAAAGGAGTCCTCTTACCTTACATTAATTATATGGGGAAGTAAAATCATCCAGTATTCAGCTAAAAAGGGGATATAAAAAGAATTAAATCATCTGTGTCCTTCAGAAGTCTTTGAATTATTAGAAATCATTCATGTCTCTGTTTTGTTTGCTTTTTAAAGATGTACATGTGGTTATATATTTACACTCGGGCTTTATGTTGTTCAAGTGTTCTGTTAATGAGGATGAATGTTACTTAAGTGTCTGCATGAAATAAATACCCTCCTTAGTCCTTCCAGAAGTACACCTGCATGGAGATTACTCACCCTACAGCCACTGAAATACGTCTGCTAGATTAGACTGAAAGTGTAGCTTCGTTCTGTGATATTTCTGTTGCTGTTTGTTTTTCCAGTGCACTTGCTTTATTTATTCTTGCGGAGCTAGTATTATTTGAAGTTACTACGGCAACCTGTCACCATCTGCTATTATAAAGTATGCTGGGGTTTAGTTGCTAGGTGTTGAAGTTTGTCGTCTTACTCATATGACCCTAATGTTCTTTCTGATGTTTCTTTTCCTGTACATGTTGCAGCCACAGCTAATATGCACTTTTAACAAGGGTGGAAAAGAGTCCGAGTTCTTGCCCCTTGACCTTAGAAAGCCCGATTTGTTTTGCAGGATACATCTCTGATCCCTTTTGATGTACTTTCTATGGACTCAGCCAAAGCAGAATTTCTTTTATCTTAGCCACTATTTTGCAGTGTTTATACTAAAGCCAGACAGCATTACAGCTCGTTTAAGTTTGCTACTAATTATGCTTTTTTTAAGTGGACACGGAGTTTGAATGTTTCCTGAGACATTTTCTCCTCTGACTCCCTATTTACTCCTGTTCCCTCTCCGCATAGAAGTGCAGTGTACATACATCATTTTCCTCATTTCTTTACCCATTTCTTGAAAGGCTGTCAGGCAGTTGGTTAAATAAAAAATTAGAGTTCAGTGTTGTTTCTGTTCTGGGTTCTTTTACATTTAATGGACCTGAGTGTTGTGTAAGTTGGAAAGCATACATTTTATTAGATCTCTTCAGAGTAGCACAGCGTATTCAGAGTTATTTCTATTAATTTTTCTGTTAGTATATTCTCATCTGTCAAGTGATATGTTTGTTCTTTATACATTTGACCTAGTTCTAATCAACATTTTCTGCTGTAATTCATAGGATAAATTCTAACAAGTCTTACATGCAGCTGAAAGGACTTGTTAGGATTCTGTGAAGAACTTCACCACCTCTGCCACAACCTTTTTTTATACTGTTCAATCCCTACATAGAATGCTTGACTCAATCAAATATATTCTTGAATCATAACCATTAGACTATTTGTTAGTGGGCGGTGCTTGATTCTGAATTTCTTCTGTCCATCTAGTGAGCATGCAGTCTGCATTCAGAGTGTAATAGATCGTTCTTGTGCAGAACTTACTATATTTTCAAGCAGTTTATGCTCTTTGCACATTCTAGTAAGAGGTACTTAAACAGCGTAGGAGAATTTAAGTGAATACTTAGTGATATTTGCAGATTTGATCACAGCTCTTTGTAGTCCTATATTACGCGTAAGTTCTACCAGTGAGAATGGTGATGCTGTGAGTGCACGAGTACTTCAGAGATTGGAGGCTGCATCTGAGAAACGAGTCTTTATTGCTGGCGTTTGGGGTTTAGGAGGGAGGAGCAAGCTTTTAACCTATAAAGAAGCTAGCAGTTAATTTCTAATAGTTTAAGATTGCTGGCAAGAAAATTATTAAAGATCAAAACGTGTATTTTCCTGCTGTACAGTTGCACTGAAATGATGGAGGAAGTTTTTGTAGCAAACCAGCTTTACTGTCACCTTTTTTATGTATCATTCAGTCCCATTGAAGTGGATTTGACAGGTTTGGTGCAAGGTAATGCCCAGCAATAAGTGATCGTTGCTTATGGCTCTCTTCAGTAATGAAGATATATCATCTGTTAATTTTAAAATCACCATACACAGTCACAGTTACTAAGAATAGGCATTCATGCTGTACCATAATCACAGATATAGCTGGACACATTTTAGAAGTTGGTTTCAACAACAGAAGCAACCTTCTTAAAGTCTCTATGCCTTTAAGCAACATAATACATCAATTCGATGCTCGTGAAGAAATGCTGCTTATTTCAAGAAGTAGCTATTTAACATGAGTATAGAAAGACATTGTGGCAAATGTTTAACTACTATAAATACATGCTGTTTCTCATGTACAATTCTCTAACTTCTGTCAGTAATTTTTTTCCAAAATCAAGACATCAGAAGAAAAAAACCCACACAATTTCATTACTGAATCATTTGCAATTCATTATTACTTTCAGCTATACATTTAACATCACACAAGAGGTTTGTCTGATCCACAGCTGTAAAAGTGAACTACTACAGCACGAAAACCAGCATCTCTTTTTAGAAGAGCATCAGCACCCGAGAACAGACGATTGCTTACCTGAAAGCTTTGGGTTAACCTGCAGAAAATGTGTCTTCTTAGCCTTAAAAAGTAGGCAAGGCTTTCACTAGCACTAATGTTACTCCAAAAGAAGGTATAATAGGTCCTTTATATTGTAATTTTCAGGGTTTATACGTAAGAAGTGTGCTGGGTCTGCTCACGTAGGGATAAATAAATAAAAAAAAAAAGGCAGCGCAAACTGAACAGCAGCGAACATACGAAAGTACAAGACCTCTAGTGGCCATAACCTGAAGTTGAGGGAGGTTTCCCTTCTCGAAGTGGTAGACAAAATGGTTGGGTACGACAAACTGCAGCTGGTACTTTGGTAGTGTGTGCCTTTGTTGCCTTTCGGTGTAACAGACGGGTGAGGTTACATCAGAGTTAAACAGGGAATCGGAGCAGGTGGCAATTAAATTCTGGTCAGAGCAGCACAGGAGTCCCTTTTATCAGTTTTAAACCAGATGAAAAGATTCAAGTAAATCTAGAAAATTACTTTGCATGCTCTTCTACGTCATAGTCTCTTATTTTAATAAAAATGCTTAAAGCAGGTTCACTTTTAAAACAACAATTAAAACTTCAGCAAATCATAATTCATCAATAAGGAGGATTCTTCACTGTCTTAAAGGAAAACTGCAAATCATGAAGCTCTCTATTACTGCTTGAGAAGAAACGTTTTTGTGACTTTCAGTAAATTACAGTGAAAACCTGGCATTACAAATAAATCTGCATCTTTCAGCATTTGTGCTTTAGGATTTGGTAAAAATATTTCCTTTTGAGGAAGTTTGAAAAGTTTTGAGAAGAATGCAAGAGTATTCTATGAAAGTTTTAGAGTTCTGTGTAGCTACTTAAACACCTGAGAATGTAAAAAATATGTCTTCTTGCAATATTTCTTCATGTGAATAACCTAAGTTTGTAGCATGATTAGGAAATTTTGATGCTAATATATTTTCTTCTTATGAACTGCCCTTGGAAGAATCCTGGGCAACATCACACGCCTTTTAGGAGTCTTAAGGTAATACTGAGTTGTAGTTTATATTTATATTGTTTTCTTGCCACAATGTGTGTTTCCATGCAGTGTTTCCTAAGTGATGCACCTTTCTCACCAGCCCTTACCCCTTGCCAGGGCAGGTTTTGAATTATCCTTTCCAAGTTCTTAGTATGTTTCTTTCATCTGGGCTTGCAAAGTTTGAATATTACTTTATTTTTACATCTATTAAAGGTTTTATTTGATATTTACAGCTTTAGAAAGAATACAGTCCAGTATCTAGAGCAATACCCTGGATGTCTGTCTGGTTTTCTTTCAGAGTCATTTTGTGGCATGCATGACAGCGATCTTAAACCAGATGAACAACCAGCATTATTCCATTTACATTGAAACTTTTCAGACAAGTTCAGAACTAGTGGTGAGTACAAAATAATCATGGAGGTGAGGTGATATGTAATTATAAGTATTTTATTTCCTGTGAAAAATCAGTAGTCTTGTTTTGGAGTAACGTGTATGATTCTTCCTAGAATGAAGTCTGTTTCTCTATGTTTTCTGCCTCCATGTCATTGTGCAGCCTCCCTCTTGCAATGGAGACCTTGGACAAAGCTGTAATCACAAATTTGGAAAGGTGATGGTGGTGATTACCAATTCTGTTACCAAGGTGGTAATAGACTAATCCAGAATAAGTAATTGGATCTTTGTGTGATATTGTTCTGAGGAGAGAAAAAAAGCCACAACAAAACCAACCCTCAACTAATTGAACCCTCACTCCACGCTTAGCATGTGGTGATCCATTTCCACTTTGCATTTTTACTGTTGAGTCCACTCCTGGTCCAGATAATGTTGTATGCTAAATGCAGTAAATGCCTTATTATTGCAATGCATTATCTTATGCCAGTTGTTTCTGGCATGATTTAACAATACTTAAAGTATATTCTAGTTTGTAACAGTCATCACGATGTTCTAAAAGATTTCAGTAGGCCTGTGTCTATCATTTTATACTCCTCACAGAACTCTGAAATAAGTCTGGGTATTGGCAAAGGTTTTGATTACAGTATCTATAGCTTGTCCATGGAGGTAATATTTCCAGCTGGCAAGATTTGTCCTTTTTCCTTTCTTTCTTAAAGTCACAGTGGTGCCATTAATGAAATACTAGAGATAAATCTTGGGTGGCTTTTGTAATTCTGTATGTGCTTTAGTTTACTTGAAGATGTTAACAATATTTTAACATCAGTTCAGTTTCCAAGCAGATCGGGTACTTTGTCCTAAAAGTTTTAGTAATTCTTGAACTACCAAAACAGATCTGCAGATGAAAAAAAAAAAAGACAAGAGATGAATGTATTCAGTGGGTTTAGCTGTTTGTGAAGGCATTGGTTTGTTGTCTTCTTGTTTTCCCTACCATTTGTCAGCCAAGATTTGTTTTCAAATGATGCTGTTGCGAGCTATTGTTCACTTGGTTCTCGGTAAGTAATATAACAAGGAAGAGTCCAAACTTTGCAGAGTTGCTTGTGAGGTTTTGGTAGTAGATGATGACATTTTAGCTTGCTGCTCTCACAGACTTCTAGGTGACTTGCCTAAAAGTTAAAGGGTAAAACCACATATATGTGCTATACATGAAACAGACCCTGAATGATTAGGTTTATGTTAAATTTATTATATAGTGATCTCTACATATTTTTAGGAAAAGAAATAGTGTTTGTTTTGTTTGAAAACTTTCTGTCAATGCGTTGATTTTTTTAAATTTAGAATACTAAATTTTTGCTAAATGGTCTAAATAAAAATATCCTGTATTTTCCAAATTTATTAATTCTTTACACATAGTGAGACTGCTAATTAATGAAAAATTCAACAGCTTTGCTCCAAAGTACTATAACTTAATTCCATTTATTTCTGGCTTATTTTTTCTTAAGAGCCCAGTGTAATGGCTTTTAGCTTTCATTTGGAATCTGAGACTGCTGTTTCACAGGACTTCAGTTCCAGTCTTGGGTTTACTGCTATCACCAGGAATTTCTGGGAGCAAAGTGGAGCCCTTCATCATAGTTCTTTAATCACAGAAGGGACATGTAAGCTTTGTGTTACACGGTCACAGGTTTATTGTATTTTGTTGTTCTAGGACTTCTTGATGGAAACATTCATAATGTTCAAAGATCTCATTGGAAAGAATGTTTACCCTTCGGACTGGATGGCGATGAGCATGGTGCAGAACAGGTGAAATGGGGACTGATATCAGTGCTTGTGAAAAGTGAACTGGTTTCATATCTTACAAAAAGTTTGTGGTGCAGTCTGAGAAGTCTAAGTGACCCAGCGCAGGGCCGCTAAGATGATGGAGGGCCTGGTGCACCTTCTGCATGAGGAAAGGCTGAGAGGGTGACAGAGCCTGGAACAGCCTGCCCAGAGAGGTGGTGGAGTCTCCTTCCCTGGAGACTTTCCAAGCCCCTGGACTGGTTCCTGTGTGATCTACTCTAGGGGATTCTGCTCTGGCAGGGGGTTGGACTGGATGATCTCTAGAGGTCCCTTCCAACCCCTACCACTCTGTGACTCTGTGAAGATGGTTACATCATTCCTGTTTGGTGAATGTCAAGAAGATCATCATCTGAACTAATTTACTAACAATACATTAAACAGTGAACCTGCCTGTGCTTTAAGTCCACTTACAATGGAAAGGGGGGGGAAAAAAGTATTTACCAGTAAAGTGGAAGTACATAGCTGATTTCCATGTTGAAAGTCATCAGAAGCCAAACTGTAAATGGCCTGTTGAATCTTAAATGCATAATTTCTGCAGAGGGTTAGAATGTCTTCACTAATAACGTCAGGAAGTTCGTTGCAGTGCAGGAGTTACGAAATAACAGTTTTCTTTCAAAATGATATGGTTGCTCGGATTGCTAAAAGGTCTGATGATAAAGACCAAATCTTTGAGTGTGCTATTTGTAGGAGGAGGTTGGATCCACGGTGCTTACTGTAGGTCATATCACTGAGGACTTGTTTTGCTATACTACAGATCATTAGGGGTTTCTTCGTGATTACTTCAAACTTAAGTATAATGCCTCTGTAGATCAAGATGCAACTAAGCAAAACTATAATCAAATTTATCATGCCCCCTGTTGTTTACTCTATGAGCGCTTGCTGTTAATAAGAAACCCTTGAGTACTGTTATAATATAAAGTTGACTGAAGGAAATACCTTGTGGACATAATCTCTGCGGGTTGTACATCTTTACCCACAGCTATAATCTGTCTGTTTTGGTATCACCATAAATGATGGTGGGATAAACAAGGTGTTGTTTCATCTCTGTTAAGCCACAGGACCACTGTCATCTTGATGTTAGGATTGCAGGTATTGTAAGTGAAATTTCCCATCATGCGGGTTTTGCTGCCACATAAGTTCTTTTCAGTTTGTCATTTCCATATCATGTGATACTGAATTGGAAAGAACAGAAGTGATCTTTGTGCACCTCCACAACTGGTGATGGGTTTAGACAGCTGGCTTCAGCCAGCATATCACAGATGGACTCCTTCAGAATATCTTTGAAATATTGCTTCTCTGAAGAGGGCGGAAATGTTCTTCCCTTGGGGTGTGAATTTTGTTGTTTATTATGGGCATCAGGTAGAAACGAAAGGTTTTGGCAACAAGGAAAGGCCAGTATATGTAGGGCACAGGATGGGCTGTGTGAGGATTTATTTCCTAATAATTGCTCCTAGCCCTTCTGAAGTACAGACTCTTCTGTTTTTGTGTCTCTAGTCTATAACAGAGGAAAGCAAGGGAGGGACTGAGAATGCAGGGTAAAACACATGACTGCTCTAAAGAGTTAGCTGGTTCAGTTTGTTGGTGGAACCTGTAGAAGAGGAAGAGTTGCCTCAAACTTTGAACACATGAAGGTTTTACAAGCACCTGCATATGTAGAAGAAATTGAACAAAAAGTAGGTGTGAGCATGTGACCATCGTACCTTGATTTTTTAAATTTTTTTAATTTTATTTGCTTGATTACCTTCTCTTAATACTTGGTGGAAGTTGTGGCTAAGAATCTCACTGCAAGGGATCTGGATTTGTGGAAAAAAATTTATTCACATTTAAAAAATTCATTTGCGTGTTATCTTAAGGGCTGAACTTACTCTTGATTCTTGTTGTCAAAGTAACACTCAGGGTTGGTGTGCTGCGTTGGCTTATGAAGCCAATGCTTTCTCTATTTTGAGCAAGACTTCTGCTGATGAGGTGGACTTTGATCATCGGTACTAACACTACTTTAGTTTTGTTGAAGTGGCAGTAACATTGAGTTTTCTAGCAGTCACAGGGAGTGTAGTCCAAGAATTAAGTCTCAAAGATGCGTAGGTTCCAATTAACTTTAAGTCCACAGACACTGTTTGTTTGAAATGCCGGAGTTATGTAATTTGTTCTTCCAGTGTTTCAATATTGAAAAGGCGAGAACAGAGGATACTTCATGAGATTGAAAATCTCTTGGGACTATTTGGACTTAAGGAAAAGATTTGCTAGGAAAATTTACAACGTTATGATATCAAAATTTGATAGTGGATAAATTCACATCTAGGATTTGAGTAGAATGGCATTGAATGAGAAGGTTTTCTTTTGTGTTCCATGATTCAAAGTAAGGATTATGCCTCTAGTGGGGAGTGGTGATGGCATTGAGGGCTTCGGTGCCTAAACCTCTCTTTCTGTCACTCATGTACACTAATGTTCATGCAGAGACATTGCTAACCCCCCTGTTGAGATGGGCAGATTCCTGTATGCTGGTGGATATGTTCATTCCAGGTAATATTTTGTAGACGATAGTAGTTTCATCCCACTTGTTTCTCTGTCTGAGCCAGTCTTTGGCCTATAAAGGTAAATTCTAATTCTCTGCCCATTCTTATGTTGTTGCTGCTGCAATTTGGGATTATTTTCAATGTCATATGGGTTACTATTAAAAAGTATAAAATTATACTTTAAATTATTATTTTTAAAATTATTTTTTCAGTATACTAATTAGTAAAAAATTAACCTAATAGCCTTCTATTTTAGGTGAGCAGATCAAACTTTTCATAGTTAAACTCTCTCTCTTATCTACAAAATGCTGTTGACGTGCATTATTCACCAGTATAGGATTTTTTTAAGTCTATGGGGGCAGGGGAAGTGTCAGTCCTTGTTCGAAGAATACGCCTTTGGGGCATGCTTGGGGGTGCCTCAGTTTCTCTAGGTAGAAATTAATCTGTGGTACTGCCAACATGTCGATAATGCCTCCTAATGACTCTGAACTTTGTGGGACAGTTTGGTCCAGACAGGCTTTGTCGCTCTGAACCTCCTCCTGTGTGGGACAAGTCACATAAAAATGTTTGAAGAAAGAAGTCAGCATTAAAAAAAAGGCTTAGAAGCTATTTAACAGTGCTTCTGTAAACATATTGCTTGCCTAAAATGATTTGGCACTGATTATACTCTCTGATTATGCTGCTGTTCCCCAGATTACACAAGGAAATGAGTTATTGATCTCACTTGCATGTCTTAATTTTACATTATGTCAACAACTAGGAGGGGGGATTTTTGTTATCAGACTTCATAGAAATGTTGAGGTGTTTGTTTGTGTCTTTTTTGAGGGGGAGGGTGTTCTGTGAAATAGATGGAAAAGTGATTTGGCTTTCTAGATTTGCCTTATTACCATGCTTTACTCCAAACCAGAGAAGCACAGGGGGTCAGGCTGGGGTCTCTTACAGTAGCAGTGAGAGAAGAAAGGGAAGAAAGAAAACCCACACGACAGAAAGTGTTAGCACAGCTGAGGTTTGCATCGTTAATTCACCTGTTCTGAGTAGGAGGCTACATGCAGGCCTTTTTGTGCCCTGAAGGACATATTTTACCTTAAGATTCTTTTCTTTATGAATTTGCAAAAACATTAGTTCCAGCCTGTAAGGCAAGTCTATTGTGTAACCGAGCCCGTGGCAGAACGGAGTTGGCACTTCTTCCCTCTGGGCATTCAACAAAGCCTGACAGTCTCCCCCGGATTATCTCTTGTATTTTGTACCCAGCAGGAAAAGTGGGCATTGGAGGGATTTTGCTGTAGGATATACTGCAGTACAGAAATGTACAGTCAGAGTACATTTTGTTTAGAGACAGAGGAGAGGGAAGGGTTTAACTAGTACTGCAAGTTTGGTCCTGTTTGTGGGTAAAAGGAGTTCCTGATGTGCAGACAACTAATTACGCTTCTACATACATATTGAAAGACTAACAGTGCATGTGTGATATCAGGGATATTTCTACTAAATGTTGGTTGTCTGGCATAGAAGGGCAGAACAATGAGAAAATTACTTCTTTGAAGGCCATGGGTTTGTTTGTTATTGTTTTTTGGTTGGTTGGTTGGTTTGGGGTTTTTTTTGGGGGGTTGTTTTGGGGTTTTTTTTAGAGAAAGAGAGAGCATGCCATCTGCGAAGGGAGATGCTTCTGTCCAAAGGGAAGGGAGAATGGACACATTCATGTTGAGGAGAAACTGTGGTAGGAGCATTGAAAGAATGAGAGTAGAATCTTAGTTGACTGAACTTACTTCGTCAAGCTTTCCTGTGTCAGGATAAAATGATTTAATTCAATTTACTAAGTCATCGTTATACATAACGTGCAGTTTGCCCTCAAAACATGTTCTGATTCCCAAGGCCCATTTGAAGGAGGCAGAGGCTGTATGTGCCAGTGTCACTGGACTGGGACTACTCTATTAGCAACTGAGAAACAAAAAGTGGAATGAACTACTTTTTTTGGGGGTTTTTTCCCCCTTCTTCCATTAACAGCAAGATGGGAAGAACACTTTTTTGTGGCCTGCTAGATGGGGCAAAACACTTCGGGAAATAGTAAAATCCTTATTGAGGTCATGGGGATATAATATCTGAGTTATTTTTGTGATCCTCCACTGTAGATTTAATTAACTTTTGTTCTAATGAGAGTTGCTTTCTGCACACTTCTTACTAGTTGCTACTGCTGGTATGTGCACTTTATTACACTTGTGATAGTTAGACTAATGGCTTTTAGTTTATTAAAAGCAGTAACTCTTAGATACATGGCATTAGTGGGGAAATGCTTTGCTGGTTTAGGTAATACCATGTAGTCTGCTTATCTCTCAGCTGGTCATAATTTTAATTTAGAGGCACATAATTCCTCCCAGGAAATTCCTGTTCCGTATTGTCAACATGAAGTGCACAGGGAGTCAGATTGGCTGAATAAAAGAAATGGCTGGAGGTTAGCAACTAAAGGGAAGTATTCACATCCCTCCTTCTGTTCCTCTGGGCTGTGAAATGCTTATTGCTCAGATAGAGTTTGAAAGTATTTCTTTTTATCATTGGTACTTGGAATCAGTTTTGGTTAGTGTCCAGTCTGTAGTAGCTTAGTAAGCACTTTCATTGTTTGTGTGTCCATTTGAGTTGTTTTCTGAACCTTGTTGACATTAATTTTTATATTATATTGTTGACATTATTTTTTATATTGTTGACATTATTTGTTCAAGGCCAGGCTGGATGAGGCTTGGAGCAACCTGGTCTAGTGGAAGGTGTCCCTGCCCATGGCAGGGGGGTTGGAACTGGATGGTCTTTAAGGTCCCTTCCAACCCAAACCATCCTGTGATTCTATGATATTTAGATATTCTGATATTTTAAAAGAAAAGGTAACAGTTTTTCACCACTATGTTTCAAGGTCAGATCCTACTTACTGAATAGCTCATGTGAAATAACACTGTAGGGTATTTTCTAACGCGAGTAGTTAGGCTTTTTCTAAAATATGTTTTCATTACCTTTATATCCAAGTGTTTTCAGACATTTGTCAGAGTCAAGCGTTCCCCAGCCCTCTTTTAAGTCCATCTTGAAAGGTTTAGCACTGCAGGTATTTGGCGAAACAGCTGGAAATCTTGCCAATTTTCTTTCTTTATACATACTAAAAATAGCTGCTTCTTTGCTGATGAGCTGCTTTGTAACACCCTCAAGACCTGCTTCTCATGTAGCTCACATGTTGTAGCAGCATTATTAATTCAGCAAAATCTCATTATGGCTTCAAATTGGTGCCACCTGCACCCCCAAGTACTTAATTTCTCAGACTGCCGGGAACTATAGATTCCCTTGGTATCGTTAGGTCCCAGCTGACCAGTAAAATAAGGCAGAGTAAGCTCCTATTCGTCACCTAGCAAGGGACTGTTGGCGTTTCTTTTTAAGGGACAGAAGGGATTCCAGACCTGGGCTTTGTCATAGATCATTCGTGGCTCCGTTAAACACGACTTCTGAAAACCACGTTTTGCACACTATATGTATGCATGTTTCTGAACAACTCTACTGTTAAATAGAAAAAGTTCTTTTCAGGAGAACTAGCTGCTTAGACTGTTGTCCTGTGAAACTCGACAAAATGTGCATTCTGAGAAGATGGCATTTTTAAAGTTGTAGTCTCAGTCTTTAACTAACAAGCACACGGAACAAATTTGGTGGCTGTTGGGCTGATTTTTCTTTTACGTTTTCTGAAGAGAAAACCTGAACGCCTGCTAGTCACAATTTAAGCATATTATTCAAGAATGGTATTTATGATAGTTTGGGGGAGAAGGGAGACTAAGCACAGTTGGCAGAAGGTGGGGAAGCATGCCTTTTTCAAGCAAGAAGCTTAAGTATTTATGGGAGAGATGCTACAAACTCTGTTTCTGCTACCAACTCACTAGATTTCCTAGAATATCTTGGAAGGGAAAAAAAAAATACCAAATTAGTTCAAATATTAGAACTGATTCTCGGTTGTCCATCTGTCTGCAGATGGAAATGAAACCGTGTCGTATTTTCAAGTTTTAGAAGTATTGGTCTGTGTGATGTGTGTATGGATGTCAGTGGGCATTGTGGCTATTCACAGACACCAACAGACCTCTCTATACACAGGGTACACAAATGCAGTTCATTAGAGTACACGTTAGCCTTTGCTCCAGCTGGTGCTGTATTATTGTCTTCAGTTTAGAATGAATGTGATGAGATTTTAAAATCAAGAATGCCATTTTAATTAGGACAATAAGAAAAAAAATCTTCAACTGTAATTCTTGGATTATTAATGTGAAGTGTTTCTGTGCTCATAGGAAAGCAGAAGAAAACTCAGATTTATTCTATCCAGCTATGCTTTAACAGCTTGCATAAAACTTTGCCTGGCTTATTATTTGTCTTTCAGAGAATAAAAAAGGGCTTTTATGTATTTAAACCTAAGAGGAAAAAAAATACAAGTAGTTTAGGTAATTTTAACTCTTGTTTATCAAAGATCGTAGAATCACAGAATGGTTTGGGTTGGAAGGGACCTTAAAGACCATCTAGTCCCAACACCACTGCCATGGGCAGGGACACCTTCCACTAGACCAGGTTGCTCCAAGCCTCATCCAGCCTGGCCTTGGGCACTCCCAGGGATGGGGCATCCGCAGCTTCTCTGGGCAACCTGTCCCAGTGCCTCCCCACCCTCTCCGGGAAGAACTTCTTCTTGATATCCAATCTAAACCTCCCCACTTTCCATTTAAACCCGTTACCCCTTGTCCTGTCACTACAGGCCCTTGTAAAAAGTCCCCCCCAGCTCCCTTGTAGCCCCTGCAGGCACTGGAAGGTGCTATAAGGTCTCCCTGGAGCCTTCTCTTCTCCAGGCTGAACACCCCCAACTCTCTCAGCCTGTCCCCATAGCAGAGGGGCTCCAGCCCTCTGATCATCTCCGTGGCCTCCTCTGGACTCGCTCCAAGTGGTCAATATCCTTCTGATGTTGGGGCTCCACAGCTGGACGCAGCACTCCAGGTGGGGTCTCACCAGAGCAGAGTACAGGGGCAGAATCCCCTCCCTCGACCTGCTGGCCACACTTCTCCGGATACGGTTGGCCTTCTGGGCTGCCAGCGCACACTGACATGTATTGGGAGTTAAGATTCATTTATGTAACTACGGTTGGATGACAGCATTGCAGTTTATTTTGCACAAATAAGGCAGAATTTAAAAGGCTGGTTTGTTGTATCCAAGTAACTCCTTTCTTTGGTCTGGTTTTCCCATGGCAACTTTAACTGGCCTAGGCATGCTTGCCAGAAATGCAGTTGTTTTTCTCAAGGGTTTGGATTTTCAGGGGTCAGGATGTGTTTACACATCGGGTTATGGCATGTGGCAGAGCTTTGTAATTTTAATATGTGAAAAAGTATTTTAAGCAAGAAGTATAAATATCTAATGAAAATATTTTTTATATGCATGGGCCCAGAAGGGTGAATGAAGTATTTTAACAAGTTCCAACGGTTTGTAGTGCTTAGTTGTGCTTTAATTGTGTCCTTGGACAGTTTGCTTTTGCAATGAGAATAAAAACGTCCTTGCTGAAGTGCAATTTCCCTGTTAATAAAACGTCACTTTCAGAGGCAAAAGACATGTTATTTATTTGTTTATTGTTTTTTCTTGCTGGGGTATTTGGTACACACTGTCTCAGTATTCTCCGATGTGTATCTTTCCGTTAACTCTAGGTAAGCCTGTTTCCTAGTTGCCTTTCTCAGTCACTACAAAAGTCGGTACTTGCAGTAGGGCAAATGGCATAAGGTTAGTCCTTGGGAGATGGAATAAGGCAGATGAAGAGAAGAGGCAGTTGTTTCAGCGTGGGTTGTAAATGTACTTCTACGAAGAGTTACACTTCCAGCTGTGGCTGGTATGTCTGACTGAGCCACTTACTGCTTTGCTGTCAGTTACAAGCCCAGCCGAGAAGGTCTCTTCCATCTGTAGGTGTCTGAGCCTGGCTGTGCCTGATGTAACCCTACTTTTCAATTATTTGCACCTTTCCAGCACCAACTACTACATACAGGATGCTTATCCTTCACTAACTCTGAATGTTGCTTGTAGTTACCCATGTTGTGGAATTACCTGTGTTTCTAGAATTGAAACATATATGTGATGACTGCAGCAGACCATCCACTCAGCAAGATAGGAGGTTGGTATCGTGGTCATGGTACACAGTGGATGCCTGTTAGGTTTTGACTGCAGTCATTTAGTCTCTTATCTAAAATGCAGAGAGAAAACATGCTGTGACATGATACCTATTTCCCACTGCACAGTGTCTCATCTTGGTATCGACTACTGGGATGCTCCTGCTTCTAGAGTATGAGCTTTCTTGAACTGAAAGCAAAGTCTTGAGTGAAGAGAGCATCTCAGCACAGAACAGCTTCTTGTTACTTCGATGTTTTCAGAAAGTCAGGAAGATAAACTGTTATTTTTGCTAGATGCAACTTTCACTTCCATATAGAAATCTCCTAAGGTTCTTCTCTGTGTGACCTGTTATAAATTAATTTTTGTGTGTTTTCAAGTATTTTAATTTTACTAAAACATTTGCGGATTAAGACAATGAGTAGTATTTTCCACTCTGTAGAACATACGTGCAAATCAGTAAAAAAATAATGGAGATTTTACCCACATAAACTGTTTAAATAAGTCACTACAGAAAATACTGAAAATACAAATCCAGTATTCATAATTTTCATCAGGTATTGTAAATGCTATTGAGCAATCTTTCAGTGTTCCTCCTTCTGACAAGTAGCTTTGGCCAGCTTTTCATATCTTAAGAGAGATTTTCAGGAAATTAAATATACACAATTTTATCATACTTAACAATATTTTGAGCAGTTAGTTTCATATTTTTAAGCAGCAAGACCACAAAATAACCCTGCTGGTGTATTATGCTTTTGCTGCATAATGATTTTTTAAAAAGTCGTAAGCTGCTGACTCAGTGCAACTTCTTTTGCACTGATACAGTTTTGGTTGTAAAGCAGTAAGCTCAAGTGAGCACCAATTAGGCAAGAGGCAGAGGCATAGTTGTCTGTACCTGTAATTACAGATTGTATTTTTAGCTTCAGAAAACCATAAAGATAAAGAAATTATGGATTCTAGACAAAAGGCATTCATTTGCTAAATATTTTCAATGAGAATACCTGAAGAATCAAAGTACATGTACTATTTTAAACTTAAATGCAGGTACAGAGAAGGGATTTCAAATCCAACAAATACAGTGCAAAACCATTTTATGATTCTGTGAAATACCAAAAGCTTATGTAACAGGGTAAAAGGAAAAAAAAAAAAAAGGGCCCAAATCCTGCATTTTGTCTTTAGAGTTTAATGGTGAGATTATGAATGAAATACAGAGCGAAACACAAATAACAAACAAACCAGAGGTAGCATTATCCACAGTGTCACCCATCAGTTTCATGTAATTCTCCAGTTCATGTGTGAAATAATAAAAGTATTTCTAGAAATAGGCCCTGGAACCGTCCATGACACCGGTTACCAAAGTATCACCTCTGCAGCATTCTCAGACGTTTAGAAATGAAGATTAAATGGTATGTACCGATATTATAGTAAGTGTAAATTAGTGTCAGCAGGTGAAAAACAAAAATCAGTGGAAGAATAGAGAAGGTTTTTCACAATATGAATTCAAACTTTGCTCAACAGTGAACACCATGGGAGTTTTTCTTAGTGTACAGCATCCTGAATTATCCATGTTAAGGCATTACACCCATGTTTACTAACTGGCTTTCAGCTTTGCATCTTATTCCCAGATCTGATGTACTGCCCAAGACACCATACGATTTTTAATTTTATTTTTTTAAATTCAGAGTATTTCTACTCTGCAAACAATTATCTGGAATGCACAAAGAAGGAAAGTAGACTGAATTGAGAAGATGCTCACAGTGTATGAAAAAAATACTGAAAATACCTTCCAAACTAAGTTACTTACATCACAGTCCATTATGACACTTTCTGTACACTTAGTTTTAAAGCTACGAAGTTTCTTAAAGCATGCTAAACATCACGTATTCAAAAGAGTTTGGCATATTTATGTACCTAATATGCAGTTTTGAAGGTGTATTTTGATTCCTAAATGGGAGATAAGCAGTCTTCAAAACATGCTTGAGGTAGATGCTGAAGGAAAAGCTACGTACAAAGAGACTGTTGGCAAAGTCCAGAGATCTCAAATGGAAACTTGAGTTGTATAGCATCAAAGTGATTGCTCGTTCTTGCCTTTCTCTAGGTATTGCTTTTGTACTTCTGTCAAATTAACTCTGATACATTACAGCATGTATTATTTCTTATGCTTGGCATAGCTATTCAAGGTAAATTTTCAAATAATACTAATAAAGAAAATGAATTGTACATAACACACAGTTTGTAATTGAGACAAGTGAAGCTGGATAGCAGTTATTTTTTAAGCAGTTATTTTCTGACCATGCCATTTGCATAAACTCTCTGGCTGTACATTGGAAAAGAATTTAGGAAAATGGCAATCGCTTTTATTTGAATTCAGTATGAATGTAAAAAAAAATATTCTTCAGTCTATAGAGATAAGAATTTGACACAGGGGAGAAATATATTTAAATTATATTACTTTCTTTGTACCATTGGCCATATTTTCCAGTTACCATGGAAGTGGATTGCTTCCTAAGTGTTGTGATTATTGTGCTCTTAATAACTAGGTTTCGCATAGCTACAAGGTTTTTAAATAGTGTTTCCATCTTGCATTGCCCTTCATTTCTAAATCAATGATAGCTTGCCACTTTATTAGGAGATAATTTCTGCTGCTGCTCTGTAAAGATTTTTTGTTATTATCTTTTCACCTGTTTTTTCAGGCTTTCTACTGCTGCTCTGTTTCGGTCACCAAAATAGTAGATGTGTATTTTTAATCTCTCCTCTCACACTGATTGCTTATCTGGTCTCTCTTCTGTGCATTTCATATTTTCCAAGTTTAATTTAAGATTGCTGATCACTGTTTCAGTTGTTGACCATGATCAGCATTCGGAATTGGGACTGACCTGCCGTGCTAGTCTCCTCTTTATTTAACATGGCTTCTTCTAGATTTGCACGCAAGAAGAGGAAAGATGGGAGAAGCCCACAAGAGAATAAGTTGACCTCAGCTCCTTTGTGCTTGCTACATGTTAAAATATCTATCAGGTGGCTTCTGCAAAGCAGTTTGAGGATGCTAATACGAAGTCAACATAAATTTTTTGGGAGTATTATTTCAGCTCTGGTATTGCCTACTCCAGATCTCATATAATTGGCACGCTGGCAAGAACATGCCTATCAGAACTCAGAAAAGATGTTCAAAAAAATAGTCAGTGCATCTTCTAAGCTTAGAAAGAGCTGCCCTTAACTTCCTCATCTGCTCAGGCAGAGGTTTCACTGGTGAAAGCACTAATTGATCAGCCTTTGGGGATTACACACGCACAAAAAAGTCTGCCGAACTGAAGTTAGTGTAACTTCTTCTGACTTTAAGTTGTGGAACAAATTCTCTGAAGGAAAAGCACTTAGGGTTTGTGAGTTGTTGTTCTGTGATTTAAAAACCGCTCGTGTCTTCATTGGTTTTCAGACGTGATTTTTTAAAAAAATATATATTCCAGCATTTTAATGGTTTCTTTCAGTAAGAGCTTTCACAACAACACAGGAAATAATATTCTTCTGAAGCTTATCTCTGTTCTTCTGTGTCTGATTATCCAGTAGAAGTTTGCAATTGATTGGTTTTTTCCCACCTGTCATTACATCAGCGTAATCACAGCTTTAGACGACATAGCAAACATGAGTTTGAGCTGCTGCTCATAAATATTGAAGGGAATGAATTCAGCCTTCACCTCAGTATCTGGATTAATCATCTCAAAGTTGAAGCAGTGAACTCCCAAATTTTGGTCGTTTGAAGCTGAAAAGACATTGAAGAGCATCTCACTGCTGTTGGACCCCTGCTTTAAAAGAATTCATGTGTAAGAGTCTGAGGAAAGGTCAGTTCATCATTTTGAGAATCAGTACCTGATTTAGGCACCTTTCCCAACATAGGTTTGTGGACTAAGAAGTGTTCTATATCTGAAACTGGGTGCAAGAAAAGGCCAGTTTTTACAAAGGCACCTGAGAACAGGCAATGACAATTTAGGGTTTGGGGGTTTATTTTGTTTTTTTTCACTGTAATCATCTCTTTGTTTTATGCTGCAAGAAGCCGATGCTCTAATTCTAACTTGTTTGCTCAAAATAACTTGGGAGTTCTAGATCTTTATTTTAGGTTTATCACTTATTTGCACTTCAAAAGCAAGGACAATGTGCAGACCTATTTTACTGTTAAATAGGGAGTCATCATCTTCTGCAGAATAGCCTTGAAATCCTACTTTAATTAACAACATGTTGTTTATGAATACAAAATTGTTTCTTTGCTCTATCTCAGTCCCTCTGTTTCATTTTGTTTGAGGGAAAATCGGTTTGAAATCAAATTTATATCTTAGGATGTGTTAGAAATTTTCAGCTTTGTCTGTCTTAAAATTATTTATATATGTTGCTTACAGTGCTGTTCCATCCCTATTTAATACACGCGTCTCAAGTGTTTGAAACCAAGTACAGCTGCACAAGATTCTATTCACTGGGCTTTCTTTGAAGCCAAAATGTGAAAGAAATTTCTCTGACAATACAATAAAGCAAAGCAGAAGCAGCGGGAAATTTAGAAAGGTAAAGGAGATAGCAGCAGTTGAACCATGGCAATTCTGTTGCTGTCCTAAGCCAAAATCTTGCCTTTTTATACCCGGATTAAGCCCAGAGACTCAGGCCTTTGAAGATCATCCATAAATATTCAGGCCCAAGAGACTGGTATGAACTAGAAGCATCAGTCCCTATAGATGCAGGAATTGTCATGGAAATTATTATGGGTAAAGGAATTTCCACAATTGTAGATCTGTTATTTAAACCGGTGAGAACTTAATGCCATATTAAGTGACTGTAGAAAAGTTGTCATAACTGAACACCTGAAAGAACATATTTATAGCCCTGTACAATGATTAAAATCAAGGGAAAATGTGACAGGAGGAGAATGTTAAACAGACAAATCACCTAATGACATTATCTGAGAAATCAAGTCCTTTGGGCTGTCTAGATCACTCCAAACTTGCAAAACAAAACTAAGCAGCAGTCCCCAAGTTGAGAGAAAAGGTGAGCTCCAACGGACTGTTACAGAAGCAAGGGAAATTATACTACACTGTGGCCAGGTAATCCCTTTCCGTGATGTTTCTCAGTAAGTTCTTCTGAAGTCAGACAGTACATATTGTGTTTTTCTGAGCTGTTCTGGGAACACTTTTTTACCATTTCTTTTCTAGCTGTATCTTCTCGATTATGTCGGTTGATAACTGATGATGTGAATAATCATGTAAGGAATGATGGCTTCTCCAATCAAGTTACTTTAACTCTCTCCTCTTGGAGCAATGTTTAGTTCTTTCCATAGGAATATGCTGTCAGTAATAATTAAAATAATATTTTCTTTAGTTTTCATCAAAATCTCAGTGTTTTATGAATTTCTTTTTAACTTTCCACTTGTGGCTAGTTAATCAATACCCCTTTTTGGGGAAAGGGGCGACTAAGGCATACAGAAATGAAATTATGGAGGTAGCACAGCGTGGCATTGACAGGAGCCAGGAATAGAATTCCAGCTTACTGCCTAAGTGACTTCCAATGACAGAAATAGATACACCCTTTAGGCAAAATACAAATGTATAAAAATATTTGGAACTTGACAGCCTGGAAATATTGCATGCTTCTGCAGATGTGTCATTCCAGTATGTCAGATAAAAATATCTGTGTGATTGAAAGGGGTAGTCACAGGAGATAGCTTACATATTATTACATTGTATAGAACCCTGTAAGTATTTTTAATGTTTGATTTTAACTGGACATTAGGTACTTCAGTATTTCTCAGGTGTCCTTGGGCCTTTTTATGTATGGCTAACATTAAACCCCAAGCTCTTCACAAAAACTTTAAAATATGGCACACAAGAAGTGTGTCAATATTATGAAACAGAATTGCACTAATAAATTGCATTGGTCTTTAACTTATGATTATTTCTACTGTATTTGCATGGTATTTCTGTGCTAAAAGACCAAGTCCCTGGAAGCGTGGGGTTTTTTAATGTAAGACAAATTATCAGCACCATACCAGAATCTGCCCAGACAGGATATTTAGGTGCCATGTTTCACTGTAGCTGCTGGAGTGATGTGTAAGTACACAGAAGCTGAAAATAAAGTAAAAGTCTCAAGAAGGGAGAACACCCTCTTCTACCCCAACAAAAGAGTTTGAGTGAAGAGAAACACTACTCTGAGCAGCCGAAGCTGAAGAATTTGATTACATGAGTTGGCAAGAAATACGCTTTGTAAATCAAAGGAGAATCTAGAGCAATATAGCTCTACAGAAAAGACATGACGCTTAAAAAGGCCTTGACACAAAACTCCTCCTCAGAAGAGTAATGGGGATGCTGACAGACAGAATAACGTGTGGGTGTCCATGATTCTGCCGAGCTGTGAATTTTTTGTGCTCTCTGAAGTAGACCATTCTTTTCCGAATCCCCTTTTTTTTTTTTCAAAATCTTAAACTGTTTTTGTCAAGCATCAGGCCGTTTTGTAAAGATAAATGTACCCATGTGAGTGAAGCGTTAGGGAAGCATGTGTTTATTTTCTTTGGGTAGTGTGGGGCAGCTTGCAGAGGAAATCGCGTTTTCCAGAGTAAGAAAGGCTGAGAAGGAGGTACAATAGGCTGTTCAAACCAACACAGGCTAAAATTGCCATGGTTTCACAGAGCAGTTCTGTGATTATACAGAGGGTTCGTAGCAGAGTGGTGATAGCCTGCAAGAACAGTATTGAGCAAAATTAGGTTTCTTGAACCTGACATGATTTGATGACACTCAGGATTTCACAGATCAGACCCCTAATTGAGCTGGCAAGATTAGCTGAGCTAACGTTAGAAGATGAGATCAAACTGTGCCCTAGAAGACTGGAAAGCAGCTCATCTGAGTGTGTGGGAGGGTGCAGTAGAACGACACAGCACCCTTGGAAGTCCGTCCACTTCCAGTGCCACAGGCACTGTAGCAGTTAAAACTGCAGTGTCCCACTGAGCACAGGCCAAATAAGAACAAAAGGACTTGGCAAGGTGTAACATCATGTGTGAATTACTTCATTCCCGTGATCACATCAACATTACAGAGGAATGTTAGGTGGATGAAAAGAAGATATTCCTAGGTTTTCACAAATAAGTTTTCCTTGTGGAACACTATAATCATAGCAAAGGGTTTCGACCTAGCCAGGCAAGTTGTTGCCCTGATGAAGCAGTGTGATGGGTTGGACTATTGCTGAGTGGCTTAAATAGGATTCCCTGTCATCCACCTGCCAAAAGCTGAACTTTACCTCTCTCCCTTTCCAAAATTCTAAACAGAATTTAGCCATTACAATTTTTTTCCATGCTGTTGAGACCAAAATTCATTTCAGTGACTATGAATGGCCACCTAAGGAACAGTGTAACAGAGCTGGGAAGAAGTAACGCTCCTTTCTGTGTTCCCCCAGCCTCCGGTGACCAACGACCTTTAGTAGTCCTCTGTTTTTGTCTTTGGTGTGTCTGATCACGTTTGAGCCAGTGTAAAACTCCAGCATTCACAGCATCCTGTAGAAACGAGTTGCACACCTGAGCAAGACGAGCATAAAAATAATTTTTGGTGCTCTCCAGTGCTTGTATGAGAAATAGTGAACGATAAGTCTCTCATCACCACAGTACTTTTGATTTTATGGATTCTAGTATATCCCTCCTCAGTCGCCGTGTCCCCTGATTAAAGAAACCAGGTCTCGGGCACAATCCATTAGATGTGTTTGATCATTCTTTTGTCACATTTATTTTCTTGTTTTCTTCTCTCTTTTTTTTACTTTTTGCATTTATTATTTTGAGATGGGAAGCTAGAACACCACACAGACTCCAACACAAAGATGCAACATTCCTTTGATAGTAACATGGATATCCTGTGGTCTCTCAATCTTTTGCTAATAATTCTAATTACCTTATTACTGCTTTTTCTGATGCTACTAAATGCTAAGATCCTGGGGGATTTGTGGACCTGTCTGTTTTAACTATTAGATCTTCCTGACTGGGACTAATAACCAGTTGACACTCATTGTGTGTGGGCAGTTAGGATTGTTTTTTCCTTGTGTTCCCTCTTTCAGGTGTCACTCACACTGTTTCCCGTAGAAATATTTCAACTTAAAACTTTTTAAAATGTTACCTGTGAAGCAGAGGAATATGGATCACTTGTTTTCAAAATTGTGAATAGAACAAAACTGAATTACTTAAATAAACTTTATGAATATTTAGAGTTACAGTTGATTTTTATTTTACAGATGTGCTGTGCTGGAAAGTCAGACAAAGAAATTGGCTTTAGAAAAGTGACTTAATCTTGCTGCGTTAATAACGAGCATAAATAGGTGCTGCCTTTCGAGGTGGAGGGATAATGTTCACACTCTTCCTCTTGGAAGAAATAACGGTGTATTAACTCAGCATTGAAGGTGTTTTTATAATCAGGCTGAGGAGGAAGACGGGCAGGGTTCTCATCTTCCCCTCACCACCTGTGTGAAAACCAAAAACTGCATGGGATGTCTTTTAATTGGGAAGATGCAGTGGCAGCTCCTAACTGAGCTCTTGCAGCTGTCAAACCCGTGAGGGGGAGGCAATATCACTCTTGTAAATGATTCGGTTGTGTCACATTCGAGGTAAAATTGTGTTTGAAAGAATTGTTCTCTGTCTTTTCTCAAGGACACAGTGCAGCAGAGGATCAGAGGTTATATTGTCTGCATTTTTCAATGGAGATCAAGAGTTTGGTTTTTTTTTTACAATCAGGCTTACTTTTTTTTTAGCGTATAGCAGACTCTAAATAACATGCCATTGCACAGAATGTCATCTGCTGTGTTCAGGTGTGTGTGAACCTCACTTCTTGTAGTGTGTTCAGCGTTTAAGTGTGTTTCCGTCGTTATAACACATGGTTGGAACAGATTCCTGGAGATTACATTCATTTATCTGTCTCATTACTTTTCTTTTTCAGGGTCTTCTTGAGAGCCATCAACAAATTTGCAGAGACCATGAACCAGAAATTTCTGGAGAATATGAATTTTGAAGTCCAAGTAAGTGTTTAGGTTTTTAGGGAGTTGAGGTAGTGACCTGTCAGAGCCCCTCCTGGTACTTTAGATCAGTATCCAAATGACTTTTTATTTGAGCTTGGCAGGATTAGGCCATCTTTGGTATGACGTGAAAGTCGCACTTTGATTATTTATGATAAGGCACCCAAACAGAGTATTTTGTACTGTGATTCTGTCACGACTGGCAAGCAGGAAACGTTTTTCCTTTTTTCTCTTAGCCAACCAAGTGTATTCGGAAAGGCAATCTTTGATGTAACGCATGGAGCCTTTCCAGTGTCACTCCTGTGTATGTAGGGCAGAAAGAGCTTAACTTTGGTTGATTCCTAGAGTGTTTCTCACTTAGAATTTATTTTTATTTTTAACTGGTAGTCTTCCCTGATAAGCCTATAATTATTTATTTATTTTCCTTTATTTTTTGTAGTTCTTTCTGAAATAATTTAAAATTAGGGTGGTGTTATTTTTTTTTAGGTTTCTCAATGTTATTTTTCATAACCTAACTAATTGGTCATGCATTTTAGCATATGTTGGGCTTGGTTCAGATAAAAATGAAAATGTCTGTAGTTTCACATTCATTGAATTGCTGTTAGAATGTAAATACAGTTTTAGAACCAGGTTTTGTCACTAAGTGCTGCCTGATCATAGTGTGTTCTATAGACAGGAAACACCCCAGCAAAGTATAGTATGAAAAACTGTTCTATTTCACTCTTATATTAACTCAGTTAAGAGCAAACTTTTTACATTCAGAAATGCTTCCTGATTACAAAAATCTAACCTGTTCATTAAATAATAATTTACTGACCCGAACAGAGGAGTTCAGAGAAACTGAGCTTTGCATTCTTGGTTTCTTGGGGTTTATATTTTGTGGTTAATCTTGCCACTTGCAGACTGGTTTAGGTGATTCTTTTCTCCTGCAAGTGAATGTGTAGGCTGACTGTGGAACAAACTGAGTATTGGTCTCTCAACTCTTACGTACAATGCCTTGGTCACAAACAGCTGCAGGGCTGTCAGGTAAGTGGTTTCACAGGGAGAGTTTAAAGACAGAAATAGGAAGAAAGGTGAAACATTCAGTTCACACTCAGTAACAATGGCTTTCACGTATGAAACGGAGAGTCTTTTCCCCATTTAACTCGTTGAATTTTTGTACCCGCAGAAGGTGTGACTTTACAAACGTAGATATGTATGATGTTAATTAAAGTTTTCGAATTACAGAGAAAGATGTTTCTTCTGACAAACGTGGTTTCTTTTTAGTAAATATCCCTGCTGGAAACTCTCACATCCTTGACATATGATATAATGTCTCTTAGGCTATTTCAATTTATCAACAACCATTTTGTAACCTATCATTTCAACAGCACTTGATCATGTTTGCTGCACAACGTGTCAGTAATTTTTAAAAGCAAATAGAATAGGTCTGGTGGACATCAGTATGTGTAGGCTACCAAAACCATGCAGACTACTATAAATACTCTGTACCTGCCAACATGTTATTAAGGTGTACACTGCCTCTTTCATATGTTAAAGCCGCAGCCTAAACCTGGAACTGTTATTTCAGATCGGTTTCCTGTGGCAATTCTGTGCGTTCCAGAATGTTATCAAACAACCAGGGCTGTTGTAGTTCAACACGGAGCATGTAGTTCAAGGGAATGTATTCATGCTTCTCTTTTATTCATGACTTGTCAAATATCTGTAGGCTTTGAGCAAACTAAACAACGTTATAGTGAATAAGTAGTCTCATCTAAAGAATTGCAGTACCCTTGTAGTTTTCACGAGACAATTAAAAGTCAGGGAGATAGATTCTACTGCCCCACGCCCCCGAATAAAAGCTCTGAAAAGCTTTTATTCTAACAGTACCCTAAATATACCTATTTAAAAAGCTACTACTGAACTAAAAAAGGTCTGAAAAATGCAAAGCATTTTGTTTATCTTAATTAAATTTAAAATTTTATATACTACTATTATGTAGACTTATTCAGTTCATTGATAGCTGAGTATTTTAATGTTTTAAATATTCTTCTATTGTTTTTGCATATTTACATGGTTGGTGTTTTTTTTAAATCTCTATATCAGACAGTAGTCTGTCGTTCCTAAACGTAGTATATTTTCCTTAAAGTTACAAAATTTTCTTAAAATACTTTCAAGCACTGAGGCCTACTGTGCAGGAACAAAAAGAGTAAGGAGTGGAAGGAGAAATAACTTCAACTAATTTTTCTAATAAAATGTTGTCATTTGAAGTCACAGCTTAATTCTTCCTACTCTGCAGTGCAAATCCATGTCTATTTGTCCTGTGCTTTCTGGCTGTTGGAATTTTGGTCCTGGAGGTGTAGTTTTTCATGTGGGTTGCACTTACTTGAATTGTTTGCTGACAGCATAGACACCAAAGTCACTTGCTGTTGTCCAAGAAAACTTTCTGCATCACTAGAAAATAAACAAATCCCAAGAAAGAGAGACAATTTGTTTTTATATCAACATATCTTGGCTCAGTTTTTGGAGTATTTTCTGTTAATAAACAAATGAGCAATCCTTCTGTGTGCACCTGTTGCAGTGCTTGTGGTTTTATTTTTTCAATTAGGGTATTAACAGGCTAATACCATAAAGTAGCTTTTGTTTGAGCAGCTGCTTTGCAAAAGAGAACTCTGAATCAAGCTTACTGCCATTATTATTTATCCATTGCTTCATTGTTAGGCTTTTTGGATACGGAATAGTGATGAGAATGAAAGCAAAACTCTGAGATGCAGTTTCCTTCAAAAGCAAACAAATCTTTGGGATTCCTTTGAGATGTCTGCATTTAAAAGAAATTTAGGAGTTTTAGAGGAACGGTTGCTTTAATAAAAACAAGCAATAGGTTCATGTTCCACAGAGAATGTAGGCATTTGCAAAGCCCATACAGTAAGGCTGCAGGTGGAAGCACATGCTGGTATGTTATTTCTTTAGTATTCACTTCAGGCTATTTGATAATAAATGCATAGGGCACCAGAAGTATCAGTGGGGGAAAACTGTCAGCTGATGGAAGCTGAGACGTCATTGAGATGCATTCGAAACTTCTAACCAGCTTTGAATCTCTCTGTGTAGCTATATTTCTGTGTCTCTTTGCATGCATGTAGAAAAATTAAGAATGGGAGACAAAAAACTTGCTTTTGTTATTTTGATCTGGGAGAAAATCTGCAAGTGGCATAACTTTGTCAAGAGCTCCAGCGTGATGACCCCATGGCCTGTCCGTTGCCATAGCCAGCCCATGGAGCAAGGGCAGCCCCCATCCATCCCTATCCTCAGATGGTTTTGGCCAGGTCCTGAGACTACCAGGGGATGAGCTGAGCATGCAGGAAAAAGAGCCACGGGACACACGGATGGCTTCTATGGCTGTCAGCAGTGGGCAGGTGCTGACTACAGTCCATGTAGGATATGCTTCCTGAAACCAGAAGGGAGGCAGTGCATGCCATGGAGGGCAACTTCAGCTCTGTACCTAGGACTCCTTTTTCAAATTCCAGAAAACAAATCTGATCTTGAAATGTGTTTCTGCTGTCACCCAACCTGACAGGTTTTAGTGAGCTCGTGCAATGCTCTTTACAAATAACTCTCTCTGTTATTATTATTCAAATCACTTGATGTGAATAGGAGTTGTGCATCTAAATTTCATCTGACTACCGGGGATATACAGAGAGAACAATGTCTCAAGAATTTGGAAGCTAAAACAGAGAAAACTGGTTTAATATTCCTGATTAAGGGTAATTTAAACTATAGAAATAGGATGTATTTGGGTGGGGAAAAGAGGGATGCATATTGATGAAGATTTTTAAAATAGTAGTTACATCTTTAAGTTCTTTCTAAAGGAATGAATGATTTACAGTGTTTGTAGGATGGTGTTTTCAAATCTGATTATTAACAAATAGCTGAAGAGAAGTCTTAATTAAAAAAAATAAATTTTAAAAAGCAGTCTGAAGCACAGTGAAGTAGATCTGAAGATTTTTCACTTGCCTGGGTGATTACATGACAGTGTAGAGCAGACAACCTAATCAAACAAAACAAGTAGACTGTGGAGTAATTGAGCAACTAAAAAAGGACATTCTAAATCTAAAGAAAGGAAAGCACTGAAAAAATTTTGCTACTCTGTTGAAGGTTGTTAAGTGGAGGTAAAAAGGTTCCTGGCCTTTTTCTTGTTTGCAAAGTAAAATTGATTTTTTCACTCATTAGGAAAGAAGGGGTATCCTTTAGGACCCGGGCAAGGATGTGCTATTTGTGGTGAACAGGGGTTACAGTCTTTAAGTTTAAAACTGTGCAAAAACATAAAGCCACAGGTGCAGTGGTGAAGCTGTTACGGACCTCAGGGAGGAGTACCAGAGTGTGCACAGCGCAGCAGTGGTGGCCTGTGAAATATTCCCTTAGTATGCGATAAGTTCGGTTCACGGAGTCCATCTACGTAAAGAGGCTTTTTTTAAATTCCAGTGCTTTGATGCTGAGATTGTCATTGCAGCGGTCAGTCAGGAAGTGCCAGAGCTGCTGGCTGGGTTGGGAATCATTACTCTCAAAGGTAGTTAAATAGCTACCTGGTGGCAGAGAATATATGCCTGCTGGGTGAGGAGGTGGTTCTCTCTGGGGTTTTTTGAGTTTTGCACGCAGAGTTTACATGCTGGAGCTATTCGGATGTTCGTCAGGACTCTCAGAAAACAGGCCACAGTTAGAGACCTGCCCACGCCAGGTGTTCTCCAGTGTCATCCTACAGCAAAACCTACAGCTATGAAGGACTGGCTGAAAGGTACTCGTCACTGAACAGTTGCTGTTGTGCTGATAAGATAAAATTGTTAGCTCGAGAGCAAATAACTGTACAGGAGAGAAGGGAGTGAGTTTTCATTAAGTGGTTGACCAGAAATAAACCATGAAGCAAGAATGAATGAGGACTCAACAATATTCATGGTACCTCAAGCCTATGAATGGATACAGTACCAACAGGAAAGAATCATGCAGAATATTTTAGTGTACGTTCTTCAGTACCAAAATGAAACTGGAACATGAAGATTTAATACAGAGGAATCTGGAGTTTCAGTAGGAATTACTGGAATAGGTAAAATCTTTCAATATTTAGCTGCTTATATTCTATTCCTGTCTCTAGTTCATACAGCTTATTGACTTGCATTTATGTTAGATATAAACACAGTTGTGTATTGAAACAGGTAACATGGAAAGGCCAGGAAGTATTTCTCGCTTAGAGATGCTACAGAATGGATTCATCTGCCTGAGACAGTTTAGCAGATCTTGCCTTGGGATATGAAGCTGGCTTAGCTGACCTCTCTGGTTGCCTTCCAGATATACGTTCTATGTTTACAACTAGAAGAAGTTCACTAAAGTGAAAATCATGTCACTGAAGGTTTTCAGCTATGGGAAGTTTAACAGTTGAAGAATCTTTATTCAGAATGAGCATATGTTGAGATGGTGTAAGGAGCTATATTGATGGTATATACAAGATAACTACAGAAAATAGCAGGAAAGCAGGTCTGAGGTTAGACTTTTTTTGAAGACCATGGTGATACGTATCTTAATACGTAAGCTGAAACGTGAAAAGCCGAACATGAGCTGGCCGCGTGCACTGGCAGCCCAGAAAGCCAACCGTATCCTGGGCTGTATCCAGAGAAGTGTGGCCAGCAGGTCGAGGGAGGGGATTCTGCCCCTCTACTCTGCTCTGGTGAGACCCCACCTGGAGTGCTGCGTCCAGCTGTGGAGCCCTCAACATCAGAAGGATATTGACCACGTGGAGCGAGTCCAGAGGAGGCCACGGAGATGCTCCAAGGGCTGGAGCACCTCTGCCATGGGGACAGGCTGGGCGAGTTGGGCTTGTTCAGCCTGGAGAAGAGAAGGCTCCGGGGAGACGTTATAGCACCTTCCAGTGCCTGAAGGGGCTACAAGGAAGCTGGGGGGGACTTTTTACAAGGGCCTGTAGTGACAGGACAAGGGATAACGGGTTTAAATGGAAAGTGGGGAGGTTTAGATTAGATATCAAGAAGAAGTTCTTCCCGGAGAGGGTGGGGAGGCACTGGAACAGGTTGCCCAGAGAAGCTGTGGATGCCCCCTCCCTGGAAGTGTCCAAGGCCAGGCTGGATGAGGCTTGGAGCAACGTGGTCTAGTGGAAGGTGTCCCTGCCCATGGCAGGGGGTTGGAACTAGATGATCTTTAAGGTCCCTTCCAACCCAAACCATTCTGTGATTCTATGATTAATGGTGTTCAGTTTTTTCTTTTACTCCTTTGCTGCATTTTGTGTCAGTAAAAACTCTTTCCTGTGTTACCGTTAAGTTGCTAGTATTTTCTTTCTTCCCTCTTCTACTTTGGGTTTGCTTTCAATATTACACTTTTTTTAACAACAAGCATAAGGATTCTCTTAACTGATGGCAGAACTGTCTCGTCAGCCAGCCAGTATCCACACTACTTGCTTGCTTACCTTCGGTGCTCCCTTGTCAGGGTGGTGTTGTGTAGCTGTGAGAGGATTTGTGTCTCTGGTTGCGGGTTGGCTTTGGTTGGTTGTGGGGAGCGGAGGTGGGGTGGGTGGTGTAGGGTAGGGTTGACTCTTTTTCACTGCCACTTTCCACTAGTTAAGACAAATTTGCTTTGGAAATACAGTCATTGCAGGGGATTTCAGATGTGTTCAGCAATTTTAAAGGAGATTGTAATGCTGTCGTTTCTGCTGTTTCATATGAAGTAACAAATTTTTAAGGATTAGCCGATTTCACATGCAGAGATGAGACAACCTGTCTAGGTTTTTCTTTGCAGCTGGGCTTTTGCAGGACAGCAGAACAGACGTACCGTCATGACGTGTAAATTCTGGACTTGTGATGTGGGAGTTGAGATGGTTCTTCAGAAGAGACTTAACAAACAAACAAAAATAGTTAAAGTTGTAGATTATCTTTTGGAAAAAATGTTCCCTGAATATCACCCTAGTATCTTGGGTTTAATTATAACAAAAACTGTGTGGTTCTGTACTTATGCAATATATACATTCATGGTATCCTCAATAAATGCCTGAGAAGTAATTTGTGATAAATAGGACAGTTCTGGGACTTTGCAGTACAACTCTCTTTTTCCTTTTGAGGTAATTGTACCATCGTATTCAACCAAAAAATGCTAATTTCATTTGACTGAAAACTCTGTTTGAAGACAGAAAATTATAGGCATACCTCAAGGGTAGCCCCCAGGGTGTTAACAAAGCATGAATAATCATGTGGCTTTCCATAAGCAGTCCAAATACCTTTACGCCAAAGAAAAAAGTGGCTTTGTATGCCCGTCCCTATTTTATACTGACAAACATCTGGGTGATTGATTTGCCATTTTTTGATTCACAAGAGTTTTTAGGGAACAAATATTTAGTGCTTCAGTTTTGAAGCAGAGTATTGCCTCTCCATGTGGAGCTAGATGTAGGTATGGAAAAAAAAAAAGTAAGTTCAAGTGTGAATTAACATTTTCTTTGTTGTTACATAGAAATACAATAATTAAATGACCTTTCTATTTAACAGATGTGTCTGAACTGTTGGCACTTTCCTCTTTTTTATGAATGCAGAACTAGGAAAGGAGCTTCAAGTTTTGGGTTGGGTGGGTTTTTTTTCCATCAGCAGAAATCCCTTTTTCAACTTGCAAGGTTTTTTCCGCTTAATTTTATTTAGTTGGAATGAAACTAAAGCCAGTCTTCATCACCAAAAAAATGAAGATAGGTGTTTAATGGCTCACTTCAGTGTTTCAGTTAAATATTCCAATGTGCACATTTACCTTAACAGAACCTCTTTAGACCTCGTATGGCATTTTATTGTTTCTGTTAGTAGCTGGTGTCATTAGCTAGGCGTTAACTTTGTCCAGGGGAACAGAGTATTTTCAGTCTGTCACTGTCAACACATGGCTCCCTCAGCTTTGGTTTATTAAGTCTACGCTCTGTGTAATGTTTCTGTTCAGCGACTGAACACAGCAGCAACTGTAATGCTGTCAGCATCCACTGCTGCCCTTAATGCCACTTCATTCATGGAAATGACTTTTTGTGCAATGTTTTATAGTGTTTCTGGTTGGAGGTGGCAGGTTCTGACCTATTAGGGATGGGGAGGAGTGAACAAACAGAAACCATTTTGCTGTGGTCAGGCAGAGCCATCAGAGTTTCTCTTTTGGAAAATACGGTGCTATCGATTCCTGTTCCTTCCTACCCTTCCCTTCTGTTAGCAGTATTTTTACAGGGCATTAGAAAGGATTATGTTTCTATATCTGTACTGTTAGAGCAATTATAATTTCATATTAATCATCTGTATTCCTGACACAGATTTTTACTATAAAAGGCAAAATCCACATTCCATGATAACGTCAGTCTGATTTTAAAGAAAATGCTTGTTTTTCATGGTTTTCCTATGGTTCTTGCGTACGTTAGGCACCATTAATAACTCGGCAGTACTGAAATACGTTTTGGCATCACAAACAGATTTACAGAACTTTATTTTTTATTTGAAAACCTTAAGTTAGAAACCTCAAAATGAAACGCTTCATCACATTAAAAACTTACAGGGAAAAATACGCACTGTATTGTGCAAAACAAGATGTATGATAGTGATAAACATTGTAGCAAGCCCTAGGAGATAGCTGATGCAGAATAATGCAACCGTTGGAAAATTGAGCTAGCTGCATTAAGTCTACGAGCAATACTAGAAATGTTATATTTTTATTTATTACATCTCATATTGTGCATTTGAAAGTTATCAGACTTCAGAGTTCAAAGTTCATCTTCGATCCTTCTACCAACATACAGCTGGGTCTTCCTAGACTGACCTGTGGTAATTGATTTTTTTTTTAAGGTTTCTATGGAAACTAATTGATTTTTTGATGTTCATCTGCAAATTTCTTTGGACATATTGCTCAGAATGGAAAGAAATACACAGGATATATTCTGGAAGATTTCACATATAGGAAACTAATTTTTACTGTATTTGGGAATGCCTTATTTCAGAGGTTTGGGATGTTTTGCAACATAGGAATGGTAGATACCTGGAGTAGAAACTGTTCATAAGTATTTTTATTAACTTATATCATTATACAAGAAACATATGACAAAACCAAGGAGAGAATACGATTATGACATGAAGATCTTTGAAGACTAAAAATTAATAAACCAATTTTTTGTTGGTTTATATCATGTGCTATGTTTCTTCAAAGCTTCTGTAAACTTGTTTTCATTAACCTGAAAATTTTCTACCTTAGTTCTGTCTTTTTGAAGTACATAACCAATGCAAAGAAATTCTGGCAGAGGTCTCAAAGGATTTTCATAATTCTTTACTTTTGAAATGCTTAATACTCTCTCTTCCACCTCAAAGAAAACACTACACCTGTCATGAACCGGTCTCCATACCATAGGAATAAGCCCTAAATACTGTGCTTGTAGATTCCAGAATTTACGAGTGAGTTGTAGCCCTCAAAACTGTATTTGTTGAGACTCCACTTAAACAGAATGCAGTGCACGCTTTACTTCATTTTTAGTGTTTATGAGTTGGTGAGTTATGCTGAATTTTAGCCCTCACATTCCGCTCATGCCTCTCTTTAGCAATTTGTATTTTTCTAGTACGATATTCTACGAGACAGTGCATAATACTTTTCTTGAATATTAGTTTGGAATTTTAACACTGCATGAATCAGCCGTCCGTGCTGTCTTTGTGACTGACTTTCAGTATCTGTGGCTGGTCCAGTTAAGCAGTTTGCTTAAAACACGGTTTGCTATTGATTTGTTTAAAATTGTGTGAGCTCAAAAGGCTCCCTAAAAGAGTAAAAGACAGATGCTTATTTTAAGTTATTTAGTTTTAAGTGATGAGGAGATACATTGCAGTATGTGAAAGAGGTGAAATTATCACATATTGAGAATGTCACATATCACGGACATCAATGGGTCATTTCTTATAAATCATAGAATCATAGAATCATAGAATGGTTTGGGTTGGAAGGGACCTCAAAGATCATCTAGTTCCAACCCCCCTGCCATGGTGGGGGTTGTTAATGTTATTTGTTGTTAATGTTAATGTTATTTAAAGGTCCAAAAAGGATATTTCTAGCTAACCTAGCTCAACAGCTGTGGTAACTACATACAGTCTGCAATTATGCGCACACGCGGAATGTTGGTAAGTGCCATTTTTCTATAAAATCAAACTAACAAAGCCAGTATCTATCTGAAATACGGTGTGTCCCTGGTCTCAAGGGGCTGAGCTTGCTTGCACTCTAATATTTCAAGAAAAGGAAAAATCAAAAATTCATCTTGTCTGTTAGGTTTTAGGAAGTGCTAGAGTACGTTTAGTATCTGCAGTGATTTGTCAGAAATTCAGGTCTTCCAAAGACTTCATGTTGCTCCTACGTTATCAGAAAGAACTGGGCGAAGATGTCTGTAGAGAAAAGAACAGCAGAAAGGTAGGCAGTAGTGCAAAAGAGCCGTGGGTTTCAAAGGTGTGTCTGGAGGAGGAGGCAGCAGGGTTTACTCTTGATAGTTATCCTGAAAACTCATCCAGAGCTCCTCTTCCTTGTGAGATGGCCAGACATCTTACTAAATTACTTCCACATTTTGCTATAGGGCAGCGTCACATTTTCTAGGGGAAGGCACCTTGTGGAAAAAAAAGTGGAATGAGAGATCCTCTTCTTCTAAGCTCCCTTGGCCCTTACGCAGGAGTGCTGGCAGCTCTCCAGCCCTCTCCGCGTGTCGGGTTAACACCACGCTCAGCTGGTTCCGTTGCCACATTTTAGTGTTAAGACACACAGTGCCAGCCTATGCTGTTCCTGCCGATGCTGCATCTCCGCAGGAGTTCCCATTAACAAATGATAACTAATTACAGAGGCGGGTCGCTTCTCAGCTCTAGCGGTGTCTCCCAGTACTCTGTCCCTGGCTGATGACTCGGCACCGGAGTTCAGGTGGACAAGCAGCAAAGGGCGAGTGTCATGCCAGCTGGAGCACTGCTCCTCTCCTGCTGCTGCGACGCTTCGCTTTCGCCCCACCACATGCTCCCTAACGGCATCTTCAAACACAACACATCCTGGAATGTTACTGTGGGCTTAAGAGAAAACAAAAACCGTCTCCTAACATATCTTTTGCATTTTAAAAATCTGTTTCTATCTGGTTTTGCCATTTTTTTTTTTTACTCTTGAGAGGCTATGTTGCCTCACAAGGTTTTAGTTTTGGTACTTCACAGCTTGCAGGTCCTTGAATATGCTATTGAATATGCAAAGACTCATGTATTTTCAGCCATTATAGGGTAATCTGAGGATAAAAGGAAATGTATTTTATAAATGAGGGCATTGAGTCTTTAGGGTGTGTCTCTGACAAAAGTGGCATTGAACTTGGAATTATTAAATGCATAAATAATTAACTGTTGTAATAACGCTTCATTTTTCTCCCCATAATCTGGAATGATTTGAGAAATTTTCCATTTTACCAGTGCAGTTGACATATGCAAAGTGCATTCCCTAC
>NW_010226260.1:82105-141934 GCF_000690775.1 Eurypyga helias
CAAGGCACTGGAAACTAAATTGGTCCAATTAATCTTTTAGAATCTTGGATAAGGAGGGATAACAGGACCTTCAGTGCATAAATAACATTTATCCTGGGGAAAAATGCTCTGCATTAGTATGTGCTATTACTATACTGTCACAAATTAGATAAGAACATGATTTGGATGTTTGTATTAAGGTGGGGGGGGAGGGGGGAAGCTGCTGCCTTACTAGTGCTCATATTCAAATGTCAGTTTTAATAAGGCCGTGATTGGTTTGGGTGAATTCAGAGCATCTTTGAATGGTGTCATGTGCAACAGATTAGTAACTGTCTCCACTGAAATGCTGCTTGAGTCTGTGTTTCTGCACCTGGGATAACTATGCTCTCCGGACCGTAAATACTTAGACAGGAACAGCTCTCCTAAGGGCTTTTAAATAAGCAAGTCTGCGGAGGAGAGCGTTAGTTGGGGCTTGAAGGGAGGAATAAATTAAACGCAGGGGCTCCCTCACAGGATAGAGGACATTTGAGAATTTTATTTATTACGGGAAACATCTGTATTTTTGTGTGTGGTTTTGTGCATTGGTATCTTATTTTTTGGGGCTGTTTGTGCACAAGAGAGTTTTCCAGGTGATAGTGACACTCTAAGTTTTTGAAGAAACGTTCTATTTCTAGGCTACCTAGCGTGGGTCCCCAGCCTGGGGTTGTATTTCCTGGTACCATATGAAGAGCTCTGTAATAATGTTGTACGTTTTGCTTCCATCCTTTAAATCATCCCTGAATGTATTTACTGTTGCCTTTCTACTGTCTCACTGGTACCTACAGTACATATTTTTAGATTCAGCTGTGTTTTTAAAGAAGTGTCTAAAGCCATTGCTGACTGCTTAGAATCTTCTGAAAATAGTGTTTGCTCTTGAGTTTGTGTTTCCTAGTGATGTTTTTTTTCCCTTTCCATCTCTAGCATGTGAGAACGGTACTTCATTTTGCTTGTCTGGAGAACAAGCGATTTGCCTTCAGAAACGAAGGGTTGTGCACTGGAAATACAAGGGGTTTTCTTCTAGTTCAAGTACATGACTCAGTACTACTGGTAGCTATGTAGGGAGGTATTTTCTCCTTGTTTAATGTAGACAGCTCTTAACAAAACACATTGGAATTTCACACAAATCAGTGTTGAATTAGCATCCATCGAGAAGACAGGAGATACCTTTTGAAGTAGTTCTCAAATAGAGTGTACTTACACTGGATGCCTTGAGCTCCAGGTTGTTAAGATTCTCTGGCATGCACTGGGTTTCACTAGTCCTCCTGTGGTTCGTGGGTTGATGTTGTTAGCTAATGAATTTCCTAGGAATCTTTTTTTAGCAGTATTTATTCAGCTGCTGTGTTATTAAGAGCAAATGTGTAGTAGTGGTTATTAAAATTCATCTTTCTTGCTTTCTGCTAATTGCATAATACTAATGATGTACATCTTTGCATAATATGAAAATCTCATATTGCTTGCATCATTTGGTTTCATAAATTATTCAGCATTATGCATAGTTTATTATCCCTGCTTTCTCAAAACTATTATTTCCTTATATTCAATTTACAGCTGTGGAACAACTATTTTCATTTGGCTGTGGCTTTTATTACCCAAGAGTCACTACAGCTGGAAAACTTCTCCCATGCAAAATACAACAAAATCCAGAACAAGTAAGCAAAAAATGTATACTTCAGTGTATGTCTTGAATTGTGTAGTCAAATGATGATAAAGATAATGATAAAGACACCTTTCATACCTTTTTTTCTAGGTATGGAGATATGAGACGTTTAATTGGCTTTGCTATCCGCGACATGTGGTACAAACTTGGTGAGTATGCAAATGAAGGCAATTGCAGCCAAAGTCCCAGCATATTGCTTGTTCCATTGAAAAATTTCTGACATGAAGTGCCTTTGTAACTACTTCTGCTATTTGAACTTAAAATACGTTTTCATTCCTGTGACTGAACTTGGAACTGACATGAGATACGCTTTGACTACAGCCTATTTTTTACTTCTAAGAGAACGCACAGCCTTCTCTCAGCTTTCAAAGACAGATGAAATCAGATTTCAGAAACCTTATTTTGCAGAAATTGAGAATGAGATAAATTTTCCCTCAGTAGGTTACTGAATTTGCAGTTCCAGAAATGAGTAGGCTCAGCTCTGGGATCTGTTTGGATTAAAATTGCCAAAGGTTTTTACGTTTGTCAAACAGCCATGTTCTGCCCCTGCTCCTGTGAGGGTTCGGAATGGGGGCAACAATAATGTGTTGTTCTATGAAAGTTCTATGAATGTATCGTAGAGGTTTTTTGAAATATACAGTGCAGGCAGTTATGATGATACCTGTGCTTACGCTTTGAGTTGCAAGCTGAATGTCAAATTTTAAAGACTAGATTCTATCAGTTAATTCCCAGGGACAAGACAAAGAAAAAGGCTTTAACAACCATTTTGTCTGAGATCTCTGGACCTCAAGGCAGTTCTGGTCTTTTGTTCCTTTGTGCCACTTCCATGGAGTTCTGAGCACACACTAATAGCATTTTTCCCTTTTTCCTGAGGTCCTCATTGTGCTGACTCAGCTAAAATGCAGTCATTTCATCCAGGAAAACTTGTGTAATCTCCACATATCATAATTTCATTTTTAAGAATGGTGTGGTGTGTTCTCAGTGACTGTAATAACAGAGCTTTTTTTCCAGTAGTATTAATATATTGTACATGTTGTTAAAATTGTAGCCAAAATATACCCACACTATCCAAAATCCAAAGATACTTGAATAAAATTTGAACAAAAAGGGTCACCTTCACGAATACAAAGCAAAATTTAAAGTGACTGACTGGGAGTGGATGGAAAGGCAGAATTTATCCTGGACTGAATACCAAGTGTAGTCATAAGCAGAATATGAAGGAGGCTGAGAACTGTACAACTACTCAATTTATCGATGTCAAGGACTAGCAGTCAAAGTAACTGTGTACAGATGATTCAGGTTTTTACGTTCAGTTCATTCACGGAGTTGAGTAAGGAACTTTACATTTAAATTTTTAGGCAAATTTTTCAAAGGGTGTTGTTTCAATTAGATTTTGCAGGAAAATTTCTGTTGATAGAAGGATATTACTTTCTTTCTGTGGGCTGATGAAGTCTCCAGTGTGAGTTGCACCAAATAAGCAATAATCCCATAGTTAAGCTATATTGATAATGGGTTTTATGATTGATTTTAAAGATGACCTTGAGCCTTAGCTTTTCTGAGGTGTAGGAGAAGAGATCCATCTTCCTTTTCTCTTCCAATGAATGTTTTGTTAATTATGCAAAAACTCCAGCAAGGCGTAGTCAAGATATAGTGAAGAAAAACATCTTTTGAAGGCCCTATTAGGTTAAAGAGTAAAAAATTCTGCAGAAATTTATACCGGCATGGAATGTCCAGTGGGGATGGTGCCTGTTATCACTGAAGGATAGCTCTTCAGTTTTGGGCATGGAGTAAGCATACAGCTTATTCCATACAGAACTCGACACACAGAATTAATGTGGGTAGTGCATCGCATACTTTCCTCTTCCATATAGTCTGCTGTTTTATTCATAAATGCAGTGCAGTGCAGGACATATCCCTGTCTCCCTGATAAGCCTTATTTATTTCAAAGAAAAGCTATCTCCAAATGGGGACATGTTCTTCCCTTGGCGGGTAGCAATGCCTGCTGTAGAGGCAAAAGTGATTCCGTATTTCTCCTTTTAGTGTGTTCACATTCTACTAGTTACCTTTCCTCTCATCCTTGAGTTGGTCAGTAAGTTGTTTTGTAGCGTGTTTGAACCTCTGACAATGCTCTGCTGCAAAGTAAAATAAGCTGTGGAGAGGCTGTCATATCACCCTGTATTATGCACTGAAAAGGATCATTTTTTATGAACGAACTTCTGTAGAATATTTAGTTTATATGGGAAGATCTTTGCACATTTCTGTCAGGACGTGAAATTTCTTTATGATCTCTGTTACACTTTCTAGTTTCCTAGGTGTACCAGTGTCTGTGTGCTTGCCCAGAGATTTTGCATGTTTTCATCACTTTACACCTACTCCTTCTACTGATATATATCCCTTTCACTCTTTCTTTTCTTAAATCTTTCTTTTAGTATGTTTTAGTAGAACAAAAACCTTAATGCGTCCAAATAGTCTGATGCTTTGAAAAGATGTACTCAAGATTTTCAAGGATCTGATACTTTTGCTGATTAATCGATGAACTCACGAAACTGTTTTCAGCATAGTCATTAATTTTCTAGTTTAACACCATTGCTATCCTTTCTGCTTCTGGTAGGTGTAAATTTGAAATTAATAATTTTCACATGAATTCTTGATCCTAGAGCCATTAACATCTGTTTTTTAAAACACACTTTCAAGTTCTCATTTTGCGACGAAGCACAGCAAATCTGGCAGGAGCACACCTCTGCTAGTGTGCCTTTGGGACTTCCTGTTTGCGTCCCACTCGTGCTGAATCTGTATCCCAAACAGCAAATAGCAGTGGCCTTATTAAAAGTTAAGGGCCTGGTTATGTCCAATATGATGGTGAAGACCACATTATTTTTTTTCTAATAACCAAATGCATTATTACTTTATTTAAGTAATAGTCTTGCATACCCAGTGTGAGCAAAGTGAGGCAAACAGTTTGAGAAATGTTTCTGACTAATATGCAGTAATACTCACTTATAATAAATGCCTCTTCCATTTATTTTCTGTAATTTTCAGACTGCTTCTGTAGCTTTAACAAAAGGCAGTCTGCATTCTGAAGAGCAGCAGAGCATCTTTAGTATACACCACATTTGAGGAGTACATATCCAGCAAGATTGAAACAGGCGAATGCATGTCAAAGCATCTCGTACTGTGACCTCTAGAGTGCCCTTCAAATTACCAGTTGGATTGCCTTGTTCTCTGCGGCAGATTGTCTTCCCTTGTCCACTTGAGACATTCAGTCACTGTGAGGTTTGAGGAGTGGTTTCTCTCAGTGCCTGAAATGGAGTAAGAGTTGCTGTTGGCAGGATAGTCTTCAACATTTTTTAAAAATGTATTTATGTATGTGTTTATTTAAGGTTGTATGCTAAACTCTTTCGGGTTTAAGTGTAAAATTAGTCCCTTGGTCAAGCAGTACGTATTGATGTCATTTGGCTGGAAGTTTCTCTCTTTTTTTTCTTCTGAAGTAAGAGGATTGCTTGGGAGAATAGAGATTTTGAGGTGAGTGGGTAGCCTCATCATGCATAAATTTTTGTGGTTTTCAAAAATTACAGACCTGTAAGGTCTAATATGTATAGGTATTGGAAGTTATAGACTCATAAGATTCTTTTCAATTTCATTAGCATGACTGATTTAACTAGGATCAATAATGATTTTAATCAAGATGAGTGGAAGAAAAAATAATGTGGTATAAAACCGTTGAAGTTGTAGATCAGTTATGCCTGGAGTTACCTTAGTATGGCACCCACTTGAGAGGAAAATCAGAATCCGGTTACTCTGTAGCTGTGGAACAAGTGTAGTCGTATTTGTTTGTGGGAATGTTGTATCTTCTTACAAGCTTTAGGCAGTATTGCCATTCTTACACAGGTCACTGGATTTTGGTGGGATCTGTTCCCCATATCACACTTTTCATCCCCAAGAAACAAGCAGCATTTGAAGAACATATTGGACCTGGCTGAGAATTCTGCAGATTTGGATGTTCGTTGGCAGCTGATGTAACAGTTGTGATACAAGATAATTTTTTGTGGGTTTAGGATTTGTGTAGATAGTGTTTCTCGTATTGCTAGCAGTGTTTGATGCCTTGGTAGGCTTGCTTTGTTGGTTGCACTGTTTGGCATTGTTCAGAAATGAAAGCAAGGGAGGTTTTTCTGCTTGATAAGCTAGAAAGGTTACACCATGTGACATTACCATGTGCCACTCTACTACTGGTAGAATGTGGCGGATTCTTAGGTTTATTACTACAGGTATTTAAAAGGAGATGCCAAAAGCTAAAAACCTGAAATGTTCACTGAAAATGTCCACTCAGATGGTATCCCTGCTCACTGCTGGCAGTGAATTCTGGTGTGTCAGAATGAGATCCATTAACATGCTTCCAGCTCTTGAGAAGGAGCAGAGATCAGTGACTAAGTCGTAAGGCTTTACCACCAAAGATGGTTTAAAACACTCCTTTACGTGACAGCATGTCCTAAATGTTTTCCTAAAAGGAAAATGGTTTTTCTCTCCTCTCACATACTCAATTTGTGTTTCTGTTTCAGGCCAGAATAAAATTTGCTTTATTCCGGGGATGGTTGGACCCATTTTGGAAATGACTCTTATTCCAGAAGTTGAACTACGAAAAGCCACAATCCCAATTTTCTTTGACATGATGCTGTGTGAATATCAAAGGACAGGAGAATTCAAAAAGGTAATGAAGAATACTCCAGGTGAAAATTCATCAGAATGTCACATGGTCAGTTTATTTCTGGTAAATATTTGTTCTGTGAGCTTTTCTGCTCACAGAAAGCAAAATCCAAAGTATTAAGATGGAAAGGAAGAGCTCTTGTGCAGGTTAGTGATTCAGTTGGACTTAAGTAAAACTCTCATCATAATGACAGCAGTAAGGAGCTGGAGGAGGCATCCAGAGAGGTTGCCTGATCTTTATCAAAATGTTCAGTATTGTATCAGTAAAGGCTCTGAGGACAAAGACATGACAGAGGTCAGCATTGACTAAGTATAGGGAGAGTTAAATGACCTCTGGGTCCTTTCTATTCTAGGTTTTTCATGACACCCCTTCCTTGTGACCTAGATTTTGATAAGCAAAACTCACAATTTGTAATACCGAACGTCTGACACAAGTAGCAGGGAATAGTTAATTCTGTATTATCAGATTACTCAGGAAATTTTAACTTTTCAAAGAATTTAGTGTGAAAAAAAATAACCACTGGGAAGAACTGATATTCTTAAAATGTTTTCTACAGTAACTTTGAAAAGGAAAATGATTTTTAAATCATGAGTATTCAGTATTTTTGATTGATGGAATAGAAATGTGGGTGGTGGGATGGGACATATGGGAATGTAATCTAAATCTGCCACTGCTTGCTGTGTCTGTCTGGGCAGTATCTGTCACTTACTTTCCCAGCTCACTTGTTCATTCTCTCCAAGCTCTTTGGGCATGGACTTACCTTCTTCAGGTTTTGCACACAGTAGATTTTAAATTGGAGATTCAGGCTTTGTAGTTCAGTAATTAATTTAGAACAAACTGCGTAATGGTAAGTGGCAAAAAAGTCATAATTCTGGACATTCATAGGAAAGTAAATGTAACACTCTCTCATAAACCCAGCTATGTTTAATACTTTGAATCATGTGGGGCATTTCTGTGTCAGCTAAGCACGGCACAAACAAGCAGATGGAATTTCCATTTTGGTCTGTATTCCACAGTGCGACGCTTTTGGTTCAAGGCCAAGATTAAAAACCGCTTGGCTTCTGTGCATCTGTTCCCTCCCTGTCCTAATAGTCCTATATTTGCCTTCTTAAAAATGTTTTCCTGCTCTTGGCTTATACTTGGTCTCTGGGGAGGGATGCACAGATCTGTACAGACCAAAAATCCTGAAAACTCATCAGTCATACTGAGCGATTAACAAGAACAACAGCTTAGGAGCCTGGAAGATGCCAGACTTATAGGTGACCTTTAAACCACTTCTTATGCTGATATAAATAAGTTTCAGGTGGCATTTTTTCAGTGCTGAGGGACAAGGACATTCATTTTATCAAAGCTTAAAAATAAGAGGTAATTTTATCAGATGGCACTAAAACTGTTTCATAATTGAGTGGTTGAGTCTCATTGGATTTGCATGTTCTGCTGTAGAAATTGAGAATATTTACTGGTGGAGAGTTGTCTGTTTTTTCTCTCTTTCAAGGTAATTAAGATGAATTCCTTAAACCTGCATCAGTAAGTTTGGCAATTCTGGTACGTTTTTAAAACATTTATATTTTTAAGGAGAGGCACATTTAAGTTTTATTACTTAAAATTGTTACTGTCCTAATTAGAAAAGGCAGAACAGTAATCTGAATGGAAAATTATTTGATAAAGAAACATTTATACTCTTAACTTTTGCTAGTGGGAAATTTTTATATACAAATTGGCCTTTAGTATTTTAAAGGATATTTTCTTAAAGTATAAAATATTGAGAATGATAACATGTTATTTCAAGACTGCCTTGGGCACTCGGGAGCCTAAACTGACATCCAATTAAAACATAATTTTGCCGAACTTAAGAAATAAATAAATAAAGTCTAATCTAATTCTCTGTAACGAGAGAGGGGACAAAAGCACAGAGACGCCTTTACTCGCTGAGTCTGTACCAGCACTGGAACTAGAGCTTGCCTGGTTGATTTTGTTAACTTGATGTGGTGCTGTGCTGAGACATCTGCGTGGCTGTGCTCCATTCTGGGTGGACAAACAGAGAGAACAGAATTCCACCTCTGGTTCTCTCAAGAACGACATATTATCCATCTGTAGGTAACGAAATGGGGTATCTAAGTAGGCATATGGCATACTGACACATTTTCTTCATGATCCTTCCTTTTACTTTGCACATGTGACTTCCATTCACCCGGAAGAAACGTTATATAAACTTGTAATTTTAACTCTGATTGAAGGTGTAGGGAGGAACCCTTTAATATCTACTAATTTTAGCCATCGAGGCTCTGGCTGTCGTTAGCTCCGAGAGCTGGGCATCTTGGACAGCAATTTATCCAAACTGTGTTCAGTGTCTGTGGGTAGAAATAGTCCTGCAAATGAATCGCCTTCTCCTTCAGCTGTAAAGGGAAGCCCGTTGCCGATGCGTCGGACACGTGATGTTAAGAGAATCCCATCCTCCAAATGTCAGTAACCCAACTTCCTTCGAAAGGTCACGTTGTGCATTTTATTAAGACTTCCCAAAGAAAGACACGTCATTAAGCAACCTGGCACTGTGTGTCCTGTCTGATAATCTCAGGCCAAAACCACTTAATTACCAAAAAAAACCCCAATCTTTGCAGAGAAATGAAAATTTCATTGAAATAAACATGGATTCAGGTTACATTAAGGATTTAACTTGGCTTAGGAAAGATTAATTTGTCTGTCTTTATTTTTTTTGTTCATCTAAGTCATTCTGTTTGTGTTTGTTATTTCCAATTTAGTATTTTTCCTTGGTTCCACCAATTGCTGAAGCCATCTGGGGGCATTTTCTGTATTTGCTTTCCTTCCTGACTGTGGTTGGACTGTGTCAGAAAACAGCGCTGACTGATGGTGTGGTCCTGGGCTTCCATGGCTGCTGGTGGGGTTAGAGGATAGATGTTTATTCTTAGTGAACCTGCTGGAGTCTCGTATCCCTCTGGGCTGTAAAAGGTTACTGAAGGAGTGAGTGTAAGTGTTGTCAGCAAGCTCCTTTGGCCATTCATAATTGCTGCAAACACCCATATTCCTTACTCTCAGTTCTTGAAATTTTATTATGCATAGGGATTTCAGAAGGATGTGAGATCAGCCCAATAGCAGAAACCTGTTTGTATGGCTTGGTGCTTCAGAGATCTGTGGAGAAAAATGGGAGATGGTCCTTTGGTATTGAAGTGTGTTCAGGGATGTGGAGATTTCTTGGATCTATTAGACAGATAAGCAGCTGATGCCAGTGACAATTAGGCACAATGTGTAGGTTAGAGGAGAAATACCCTTTCCCGGGCTTAATTTTGGCCCAGACACATTAAAACTTAATTCTATATTTCTGCCAGGTTTTTTACTTATTTTGGTTCAAGCAACTGGCTTTTTGCAGCTTCTTGAGAAACTGCTTAGAAGAGGTTTTTTGTTCAAATCCAGCATCTGTGAAATTATTGCCTCTTAGAGAAGTAATCAATTCTCTCCCTGCTGAATAAGTACTAGGGAGGATTTTAGAGGTGGATGATTTTTAACTGGTGCTTGACTTGCACTACATTCAGATTTCTGTCTGACTGCAGTAAATCTGCAGGCTTCCGCTCTAGAAAGTGACCGGATTGGATGTTTTTGTTTAATATAGCCTTGTCCTGAAACTGCCCTGTACCTGTGGTACCCATGTTACTAATACACATGTACACAAATACCCCTACTACTAACACGTAGAAGTGAATTCTGAGCCCTTTAAACTTCTTTTTCGGCCTGGATCAGCCAGAGTGGGTTTTTTTTCTCTTATTTCTCCATATTTCAGTGATAGTTCTTTATTCTCTACTGTTGGTGCCACTGTCAATCTTCAATTTTTATTCCAATTACAGAGAAAGAACTAATACTTGAGCAGCCAAACCTGCAAGTATCAGGACAAAGATTTGTTCTGGATCTCAGAGTATTGGTACTCCCAACAAACCAAACACTTTGTGGCCTCTAAAGGCAAAATAAGGTTCCCTCTTATTTGACGCTCCTATTAAAAATAAACAACCCAATAAAGAGTTCTAATGTAGCAATCTTTTCCTTCTACTCAAATCAGAAAATGTGATTGCTGTTTCTACTGAACAATTCATGGCTTTCTCTGAGAACATTGTGGGAAGTGTCTCCTAAACAGAGACTGCGAGATCTGAAGTCATTAACTATTTTGAGGAGCACTGTAAGGCCTATTCGGTATGCCACCGAGGTGAAACACTTACTGCCAACTTCTGCTGAAACACTGGATGGCTGCACGCTGCTCAGTTCTGCTGGAGCCAGTCCTGTGCTGCTGTTAATGTTTCGCATATGCGTACTACGCGGGTTTGGAAATTCACCTTCAGCGATGACCGTGTATATGTAGGCATCTCCCTGATAATAAATACCCATGTATTCTCTGCATTTTCCCCTTCATCCAGACAGCAGGGTGTTTTAATCATGCGATGTCCATTTGAAACTGTGCTCTTCACATGCTCATGAACCGTACTTTCCTGCTCAGTCCACTCATGCTACAGCTGGTACTGAGCTGGAGAAGTCACCGGTCCATGCCATACTACGCTGTGTACACAACTTGTTTCCAAGTCCTTCTGTATCGCATCAACCCCTGTGAAGTGTTCAAGTATTTCTCTGAAGCACAGCTGTCTGGTGCTGCATGATAGTTATAACCTATGAGCAATATTAGTTTCACACGTTTACATCTGTGGTTTTGTTGTTCTGATTTCTTCCCAGAGAGGGTGGGGAGGCACTGGAACAGGTTGCCCAGAGAAGCTGTGGATGCCCCATCCCTGTAAGTGTCCAAGGCCAGGCTGGATGAGGCTTGGAGCAACCTGGTCTAGTGGAAGGTGTCCCTGCCCATGGCAGGGGGGTTGGAACTGGATGGTCTTTAAGGTCCCTTCCAACTCAAACCATTCTGTGATTCTATGATTCTATGATTTATTCTGACAGATACGCAGCACTTGAAATCTCTCCTTCCTCCCTGCCCCTTCTACTGCCTCATTTTCTGCACCTAGTTTTTGCTTTTTCTGTGACCAGTGTAGACGTTACGAGGCCACTCAAGGCAGTGTTACAAAGCTCCGTGAAAGAAACACCAGCCCACTCCAGTCTTCCCTCCACAGATCAGTTTGCAGCATCAGGATGACCTGGCAGATCGGGGGTTGGATGGGTGGCGTCCTGCTGTCTCTGACGCGTAGGCGTTGAGTAGCCCTGCTAGTGCTTGTCTGGGTATGGAACTGTACTCGTTGCTGTGAGAAACTGGAGACGTTCTCAGGGAGTGAGTAGCAAGCGGGTAACATCTGTCAGTTGTCTTAAAGCACAAAGTCTGAATGGAATGTGGGTTTGAGGCTTTTTTAGGTTGCTCTCAGGGATAGCTGTAAGGGTGTCTAAAGATTTTTACATATTGCACAGCTTATAAATCAGTTTCATTAAGAAGCTATCTTAACGTAATTGTGCTTGCTGAATTTAGGGGCAAAATCATCTGACTGGCTTATATTCTAGAACTTTGATCTTTGACATTTGCTAGTCCTGTTTAGCTGAATCTCAGCACAAAAATGAAAGAGATCAGATATTCTGGAGAAAAATATGGAATGCCTGACCTTTGTTCTTGAAAAGTGTTGAGTATGTTTTTCTGGGTGGCCGTTTTTAATGGTGACCTACTTGAACATCTTCAGATACCCAGCTTCAAGAAATCCGTTACAGGAAGGACCGAGCCCAGTAGTTGGGTTTCAAGGGTGACTCTGCAGACTGGAGGTAGTGCTTCTCTGTAAGCTCAATGCAGGATAAAGGAAACCTAGAACTCGGAGTTTTGAGAGTTGGCTGCTTAGTGATAGCCAGCAAGGTGTGACCACTGGAGCAATATTTACAGGTTTTCTCTTGTTTGTGTGCACACAAGCTGCATAGATTCTTTTTCAGCTCCCGGAGGGTAAGAAGGTACTTTTTGGCCTTACAAGTAGGGAAGTAAGGCTGCTGATAGCTCAAAATGAAGTGGTGTCATACCTCTGAGGCAAAATTGAAAAAAATTATGCAGGAGAAGGGCAAAATTGAAAAAAATTATGCAGGAGAAGGGCAAGAATTTTTGTGTTTAACTACAAAAATAGCTTGTTTGCTGTCTTTGTTTACATTTTACTGTTTCCTAATCAGGGCCTAGGTAGACCTCACGATTAGCAATTAAATGAAGTATTGCATACAGTAGGATTGTTCATATTTTATCTGGGTGAAATTGATTCTACTTCCTCTGAATTGCTGCATTTCAAGTGAGAGATGTTGTATAAAAACACAAAATAGAGGCACTGTAAGCCTGTTCCTGCAGGTTTTATCAGTTTGTGTGAAGCAACAGGTATCTGGAGAGAGTGAGATGCGTGTTATTCAACTGGAATGTATTGAAGCATTTCAGCTTTGGGAATATGTGATACAACTGTACAAAGACATTCTCTGTATCTCTGCTCAGTGGTTTGATTTTTTTCTTCCTTTATTAGTTTGAAAACGAAATCATTTTGAAGTTGGACCATGAGGTGGAAGGAGGACGAGGGGATGAACACTACATGCAGTTGTTTGAGAGCATGTAAGTAGTGCGTGAGAACACACGCCTTGAGGGTGTGGGTTTATCGTCCGCCTCCCAAGTAGGTAACCTCACTTACAGATTTTTATGAAGGGACTGAAACAGCACACTGTTTCAGTAAAGCTGGTTTGAACTGTAGTTTTGCTCATTGAGGCTATTTTCCTGGTGGCTTCTCACTAGTTGGTGCTCCAGCTAAATTACGAAGAAATTATACTTCACCTGCATTTTTCCATCCAGTGTTCAAGCAAAGATAATCAAATATTCACCCCACTTCTTAGTCTTCCCCTGTCCTTATAACTTTTCTTAGTTTTATTTCACACTAATAAGAAGGTATTTTAAAATGTCTCACTTGCTTTTCTCAATGTCTGCACTGGGCTCCAAGAGATTCTTCTCTTACTTAGGTAAGATCGCTGCCCTGGGATGCAAATATTGCCAAGTACTGTAGTTTAACAAAAACTGTGTTTCTAGCAATCCCAAAGCCTGGCATAGCATCTCCTTCTCGGCCACCCACGTTCAGTTTTATTCTCAGACTTGAGGGCTGTGTCTTCACTTGTGCCGGCTGTGTGTATGAGGTGTTGGGCTGTGGTGAGACCCCACCTCTGAGAATTTGTTCCTAGCTTTGTGCCTTAGGCTGCAGGGGTGAGGCAGCTCATCGCTCATCGCAGACTGTCCCAAGCATTCGTAACCTGGAAGTTAAGTGTAAAACTGCTGTAGCACTTTGACCACCTGACAAGGTCGATACAGGCTGTGTGACAGTGGGTGTGTTTTTACTTTCTCAAAGCCTCGTATGTATTGTATTTCTGTGTAGGGGGTAGCAATCTTTGCAAAGTCTCATCCCTCACCAGATGAAGCATGAAATCTTGGTGTTTAACCACAATGGAAAAAAGTTTGCTTTTGGCAAAACCACAATTTTAAAAAAAATAATCAAATCATAGTATATGAATGTTATTGTATGTAAATAATATGTAATTATATTGTACTTAAATAGTGAAACTTAATAGAAACATCATTTAAATCAAGCATAATTTAAATGTTTGCTATGTTAGTTTAATTCCTGTCCAATGATGAGGCAGATAAATTATAGACAAGCAGACTTAAAAAGTGAAGGTACTGACACATTTTATGCCATATAAAACTATGAAACGGATACAGGTGGACAGATGAAATTTTAAAAACATCTGTTTCACTTCCTACTGTGCGATGACGGTGTAAACTGAGTGCAGTACATTCATTTTCAATTTTGATTGTTTACCGTTTGGCTTCAAGTCTTGGGACAGCTGAGAGGTGACACAGAGTTGGTCAGGTTCTTAGTACGACCGAAAACAGGCCTGCCAGTGCATAGTTTTGTTACTCCCATTGCTGCAGAGCCTAAACCACGATGCCTGCCTGAACTGTCACTGCAGTTCATTGTCTCCAAGGTGGGGGATTCAGCTGACACAGTGGACATCTGTTGCAGTGCTAAACTTCAGAATCGTAGAATCACAGGATGGTTTGGGTTGGAAGGGACCTTAAAGACCATCCAGTTCCAACCCCCCTGCCATGGGCAGGGACACCTTCCACTAGACCAGGTTGCTCCAAGCCTCATCCCGCCTGGCCTTGGACACTTCCAGGGATGGGGCATCCACAGCTTCTCTGGGCAACCTGTCCCAGTGCCTCCCCACCCTCTCCGGGAAGAACTTCTTCCCGATATCCAATCTAAACCTCCCCACTTTCAATTTAAACCCGTTACCCCTTGTCCTGTCACTACAGGTCCTTGTAAAAAGTCCCCCCCCCGCTTCCTTGTAGCCCCTTCAAGTACTGGTATTCTTCCTTGCTATTAGTAAGTTTTTTTCCAAATATCCATACTACATCTTCCTTGCCTCTGTTGAAGCCAATTATTTCCTGTTTTGCCCACAGGGGACATAGTCATTTTTTCCGTTTCTCTTTGCAGCAGCTTTTAGCAAATTTGAATATGGTAAACACCCCCAATATTTCAGTTTATCATATGCAGTGGTTTCTGGACATTCCTACAATGTCTACATCTATTTGGAAATATTACATTGCCTTGAAGCTGGAGAGAGTGTTCAAACTGAGACTTTATCAATGCAAAAAGAAGACCTTACGTATGAGAGACTGGAGTTTTCTGAGCTGTGGAACGCTGTTCGCTTGGCTGGTCTGCAGTTTACTCTCTCATTCAAATGTTTTTCTAGAGAACTGGTACCTATCCAGTTAAAGCCCATCTTCCAACAGTGCAGATGAATAGTCTCATGGAACATAACACTTGGCATTGGACCTTCCTGCCCTTCAGGACACCCTGCTTTCTTCCACGTAGCTGGTTCATTGCCCTGGGTACGCTCCCATGCTCTACAAGACTTCAAGTGCGAGGCTTCCGCGTTTCTGAATATGTCACTTCATAGTCTCTCCAGATAACGTTTTTTGTTCCATCCCTGAAGTTGTTTAATGATGCCTGTAGAGGGACAGCCAGAGCAGAGGCTGCTGACTTGTCTGTGGTGGGACCCTGTTCGCTCTGATGTTTCTGTTTGGTTTGTTTTGAACTTTCCCCCTTTCAAAGTAAGGATTTCAAGCCTCTATCCCCGACTCCCTGTTCCAGCTGGGTAGAGACCCAGTTAAATTGGGATGCAGATTTATTAATTAGGTCACATTTTCAGCTGTTTTCCTGTAACTGTCCACACTCCTGCACAATTCCAGTTGCCACCTGCAGGCAGATAATGAACACTGGTCGGTGACTGTCGTGTGTGTTGGTGCTCAGCTCTGTAACCAGCACTTACCCACCCCAGCTGGCGGCTGGGAACTCCCCGTGCCCACTGAACTGCGGAGGATGAGGATCAGCAGCAGTTGAAGCGCTGCCGTGCGGTCGCCCGTAGTGCTGGCAGCCTGGGCCGTGGCAGGCTGGTGACCTGTACTAATGAACGCCGTCCCAGACAACACCGAGCAAGAGTTGGGCTAACAACACAGGCGAGAGGCTGTTCTCAACAGTCAGGATAGACAAGGCTGCCCTTTTTTGGGAAGTGGAGAAGAATCCAGCTACATGAGCACAAGTTGTGCTGTGCCACTTCTCCTCAGGCTCAGAAAATGAATTCTGGCATGTCTTAGTTACTAATATAGGCACAACAGAAAATAGCCTTTGGAAGCTTTCCAGTTCCCCATCACTGACTGCAGTGGCCCATGTTATGCACATGTTTTCTTGAGCTTTATTGAAAATATCTTGTATTTTAAAAATTCTTTTTTTTTTTTTCCCAAACCCTCTTTAAAAATTCAAAGGTTTCTTGTTCCCTCCTGGGAGAGGAAAAGAAGTCTTCTAAAGTTTTATAGGTCTTATTTGGATTATTATTACATAAAGCTGAGCAAGACAACTTTTTAAATCTTCCCTCTGAGGCAGGTATTCCTCTCTCCTGTTCTTTTTGTAGTTCTCCTCCATGTGTACTCCAGTTCATCTTCAGTCACATGAGTTGGGTACTGTAGCCTGGGTGAGATCCAGGAACAGCTTGTGGTTTATGTCATGGTTTTCTGCTTGTATTGGGAGGCAACGTGATGCCTTGGTGACTTAGGTTCATTTCACAGCCAAGTAATGTTCGTAGGTCTGCCTTGTTTGCTGTCACTCCACGGGAACTTATGGCAAATAATAACAATGAATGGTGACTGTACTTTCCTTTCTTAGCATCTTACCTCGTTTCAGATACTTACATATGTAAATTAACGCCATTTTTCCTGTGTTGTATTCCAGTCTCCTATATGATTCTGAGGCTTTCTTACTTTCTTTTCCACAAATACCATTTAATGTGCTCCAACTTATTCTGCCAGTTGTCAACTCCTCAGCTCCTTAAGTATTAACATTCCCTTTGCAATATGTTTAATGTCATAAGCTATGTTTCAATAATTTATTTAAATATTTCAGTCATTGCTTCGGACTAGTCAGACAAGGTTTTAGCTGTTAGCCTCTGTGTGCCGCGTCTTGTACAATACTAACATTTTCAGACGTGCATGCACACGCTCTCTCTGTCTCATCAGAATAACTCTGTGGTGGATCTCTGCAATCAGATGAATGAGATGCAGGTTTTACTTCGCTTGAGTTAGGACTTTGAGCCTGGGTGGAATAAATATGAGATGCAGGTTTTACTTCACTTGAGTTAGGACTTTGAGCCTGGGTACTTTGCTGAGGTTTCACTCTATGCCAAAGCTTCAAGGATTTCTTTGCAGTTGAAGTTAGTAAGAATATATATTTCCTGAAGAAAGTTTAAATAACTCTGAGGAGTACTTTCACAGTACTGTAAGAGCATTTTTTTGTGTTGGCAGTCTTGCAGAGTGTGCACGTCACTATCCCGGCATTTCTGCCTTGGTCGAAGGGTTTGTCACCCTAGTTAAAGGCCTCTTGGAGAAACTGCTGGATTACCGAACCGTGATGAATGATGAGAGCAAGGACAATCGCATGAGCTGCACTGTGAACCTACTGGTACGTTCTCACTTGTAATTCTTGTGTGAGAAGGGGGAAGGGCTTTAGAATCCATTCACTGAGGATGAGGGTAATTCTTCCTGGGGGCAGGAATGGTTGACAATGCTCAGTAGTGATTTAAACTCCAAGGCATGAGATTCCTATATCTGTTTTCGTGGATATATGCACAAACCTGAAAGCAGTGTCCTCTCATATCTTTCGTTTTGCTTGTATGTTTTATGCACTTTCTGTGGATAAAGAAAGAAGTCTACTGCTCATATACCTTTACCTTTTGATAGGCTTAATGTAACAGTGGGCTTTTGCCCAAGTTAAGTTTTGCATGAGGAACTAATCTGCCTGCTGCTTAGCAACTCAGCAATTACTGGTTTTAACTCTGGGGAGAAAACCTGGAAGGTATAGTTGCACTAAGGTACAAGGTCTGAGTCTCTGATCTGGTTCTAGGCCACCCTGTCTTTTTTTCTATTCCTATTTTGTAATGCTGATATCTCATAGAGAGATTCCTCCACCAGGAAGTTCCTCTAAGTCGAAGAGGAACCTTTGTCAGCTTTAGAGGTTGGCAAGAGGACACGGTTAACAAGTGCCACACTCACATGCTCTTCGTTCCTCCGTAATCCCTGTGCAGTGGGGTCTGAATTTCTGCAACTCTTCAGAAGGCAAATCTTGTCATGTTTCTTGCACAGCCTTAGCAACTCATATACCTGCAAATGTGTTACGGTGACAAAAATGGGCTTTATTCCTGGAATTAGCCCCTTTAGAGGTGTGGCACAACGGTGCTAGGTATCGACAGTGTCACACGCCAACTTCAGCACATACCAGCTGTCAAGTGTAGCCAGAGTGTGTAGTTTATGTGAATGTGTTTGGATAACCATGTTTTCCTCTTCTCCAACAGAAAAACACATGCACGTATAATAATAGCACATATTAATAACTAATTAAATATTAATTGAAGGAATAGTGCCAGGTCTGAACTTAAGGTAGTCTGTAAATAATGTATTTCCTGTGCTGTCCAACTAGCAAGAAAATCCAAACCTCAGCATATATATATTTTTGTCTTCTGCTCTAATGAAAGGCATTAGGAGATAACTTCTTAATGTTTGTGTCCCTAGAATTTCTACAAGACCATTAACCGTGAAGAGATGTATATCAGGTACGGCAGTTGTTCTGTTGGATCTGCTTTGCGGAGGGCAGTAATATTATCTGGTGAATTCCGGCTTTATCATTGCACTTGGATTTCTGTTAATTAAGGTTAATTTACCGCCCACAATGACGGTGTTGTGCCCCTGGCCTCGTTTGTATTCTTGCTCCAGTCTCTTCAGCTGTGCCGCCCCACACGCAGCGCAGCGCTACCGGGAAGCATTTGCCTTGAGAGCTCTAGCTACACTGCCAAATTCCCTCAGATGTGACGTGACCTCTTACTGTCCCCAGTGCTTTCGCATACGAGTTGCAGCAAATCTTGCTGTTCAAAAGCTCGTTATTTCCTGCCTCTCCTCCCATGCTGCAAAATCTGCAGTGACGGGCATCTCAGCCACTGCGGTGCAGAGCCCAGGATCTCAGCTGAAGTGAGCGCAGGGCGTGATGGAGACCTACCCCTGGAGCTGGCAGCCAGAGGGGCCAGGGAGAAGCAACACTCCCTCTGCAGGCATTGCCGAGGGGACATGTTTTCAGTTGGGTGGACGTCTGGGATTGGTACTGCTTGAACTGCTGCAGCAAGGTGTCAGGGGTCTGTGCCCACACTCCTGTGGTGTGTAAGGGGATGGGATGGGCCATTTGATGGGCAGTGGTTGTGCAGCAGTGCTGCCCTAGGGATCGAGGAGAGCACTGTCAGCACAGAACAGCCCCTACCGCCTTCTAGTTGTGCAGGGACTTGCTTTGCCTTTCTGGGCTGGTATTTTCAGTTCTCTGCTTTACCTTATCTGTTGTGATTGGATCTGTTTATGTGGAAAGCATTTACATGCAATCGAGAAGTGCTACAGAGTAAGGCAGCTATCTTTGGTAAGAGTCCAGAAATCATGGACTCGGAGGTCAGGCTTAGACCTTGCGCCTGGTAGTTCTGCATCTCCCAGGAGGAGCTGGCAGCAGTTCGCAGGAGGTGAGCTCGGTCTCCTCCTGTGTGCACAGTGTTTCAGCATACGAAGGGAGCACCGGAAAGTCTGAACTAAGGGGCAGAGCTTTAACCTCGCTCAGTGTCCCAAACGACTCTCTGGGTAGTGCCTGCACGACATCGATGAGGTTTGCATTACAAGGGTTGTCTAGAACTGGTTGCTCTCTGAGCGTTCCGGCCGTGGCATTACCTGCTTGAATTCTTGTTCTCTCCTCAAACAGATACTTGTATAAGTTGCGAGACCTTCATTTGGATTGTGAGAATTACACGGAAGCAGCATACACCCTTCTACTCCACACGTGGCTCTTGAAGGTTAGATTTTTCTAAACCCTATGTATAAATAAACTTTTGCAAGTTTCAGATTTGTAAATTAAGAAGTGGTTGTCTTAACTAATACGCAGTAAATCAGAGATTATTTTCCATAGGGGTATTCAAGTTAAAAAAACTGCAGTAGGTCATACAAAATCAACATTAATTGTTGAAATTGTATTTTCAGTATGTGATGAAAAGCCACAAAACCTAAATATTTTAGCAAAAATAGCTTTACATTAGAGTGAAAATATTGTGTGCAAATTCTGAAGCCATTTAACTTTGCGGTTTACTTTTTGCTAATTTCTTACTATTCCAGACATAACGATGATGAAAATTAGATGCAATTATTTCCAGCTATCAAAGGGGACATCTGACTTTTTATTTTAGATCATATGGATTACTCTGCCAAATTGTTTGCTTTCTTTTATAGCTGGTAATTATTTTTTGCTACAACTGATGTTCATTTTCATTGTAATTGATGTTAACAATTTAAATATTGTTCAGCAAAAAGTTGAGATTTCTTTTAGTGCAGAACCATATAAATTTCACTTTTCACAGTGCCTTTTTGCTTACACTTCATTTTGACTTTTTGACCATACAAAAACATGAGGTATATTGTATGTGTTGTTATAGACAAAGATAATGTTGTGTGCAAATATTTTAATACAAAAAATCAAAACCAAGTCAGTTGAGATAACACCACTGAACTAAAATGAACTACTTTTCTCATGTAGATTTTTGTCCAAAATTTTTGAATGGGAAGGAGGAAGGAACACAGGTTTTTAAAATGCTGCCTTCAGTCTTGGCTATCACAGAAACTAAAGCAGTTGCTTGAGGAGGTGATGAAGACATTCCCAGTGCCTTTCCCAGTTTCTTTGTGGAAGGGTAAAAAAGACGGGGGAAAAAATACACTTAGAAGAGCCCAGGCAACCAGACCTTGGGGGAGGGGGGGACATGTGTGTGAAATACTGAACTCCAAAACCGTATGGTTTTTCAACGTGTTTTTCTTCTCAGTGGTCAGATGAACCGTGTGCACCCCAGGTCATGTCGACAGAGTTCCAGTGCTCACAGACCTATCGACACTTGAAGGAGAATCTGTATGAGAAGATCATCGAATACTTTGACAAGGGAAAGGTAGGTCCGTAGAGTTCTTCCCCCTGCCCAGTCTCTTTTTACTGTTACTTGGTATAGTAATATTTAACTAATATTCTCCGTATGAAATGTTTGTGTGGAAAATCCTCTTTGAAATGTGGGTCAAGCTGTGTCCTGAAGGCTTGTTCACAGAGTATCTGTTCTATATGAACAGATCCTTTCCGTGCCCACATCCACAAAAAAGTGTTAATGTTTACGCTGGTCGCAAGCATCTCTGTCAGGCAGTAATAAACGAGTCAAAAATATTGACAATACTTCCCTTTACTAGGAAGAGAACACACAGGTTACATTTCTAAACCGTTTGGTCATTGTGTCCCCCCCAAAAATGGACAGTTTAAAATGGGCATGTTTGTTTCAGAGAAGTCCGACAACCGCATCCCAGACTTAAAATGTGGTTTGATATTCAGTGCCTGGGTTTATTCGGCTATTTAAAAAAAAACTGTTAATAAAATTGCCTGTCAGTACAACCCCAGTAGAGCTGAGATTTTTGGAAATAAAGTGAAGGACTAGAAAGCAAGAGGAAAATCTGCAGTGCTGGATCATGAATCTTAGGGCCCAAAAAGGCCTTTAAGTCATTGTTCAGCTGTAGCCAAAGGTATGAAGGGGGAAAGCAATTTGTTACTTCTTCCTGCAAAATAAAGGCCTAAGTCCCCCCCGAAAATCTCCCCTGTAGTTCGGAAGATCGAAAGCTGGTGGTGTGGGAGAATGCAGTGGGATTTATAACTGCTCAGGTGGTTTTGCTGGCTTCTGAAACAACTGCATGGAGGGGGACCCCACCCACCATCAGCATAATTGACCCTTCCTCGTTTCTGATCCGCCTAGCCGTCGGGTTCTCTCGGGTACATCCCGGGAGGTTTGCAGGCAGCTGAACGTGGCTGCCGGGTGCCGAACCGCCTGGCACCACGTAAACGCAGCCTGACGTGCACGACCACCCGCGGCCCTACATCAGTGCAGAGTTATGCTCAGAAAACCCCTTTTGTCTCCTTTATTCTGAACTGATGAGAAGACTGACGGAATTTGAGAAGTATCCTCGAGGGAGGGAGTTTCTATCTGCTCTAGGACCACTTTTGTGCTGCATACGTTACAGCAGCGGAGAAAAAGTGGCCTAGTCTCTCCAGTGCACCTCTAATTCCTCGCGGTCATTTTCAGAGGTAGCTGTTGTGTGGAAGGAAACAAGCTGCTCCAGGAAAGTGGCAGTTTGAGTCTTGTAATTTTTTGGCTGACTAGGAGAGCCATCGTATGCAAGGCTGCCCGTGATTACGTCTGCTTCAGCATTTCTTGTACAATGAAGTGTATTTCCTTTAAAGAGAGGCAGGTGTCAGTCCCTCATAGACTGCCCCCATGCTAGGGCTGTGTCCTGGATGTTACGCACCTTAGAGATTTACTCTTCTTTTCTAATGTGTCTGAAAGGTGAGGTGAATTTTAATTATCTTACTATAAGAATGGAGTAGGTTTACATATTACTTCGTATAATGAACCGTAAACCACTTTTATTTTTCACATTTATCTGCTTTCCTGAAGTCTGATTGCTTTGAGTCTTCCATTCTGAATGTGCAGCTAATAGATGACTGCAGTGTAAAGATAGCACCATCAGTAAAACTCTGGTTAACCAGTGATGCCTTAAAAACGTGTTTCTTGATACTGGATTTCCTTTCTGAATATGGGGTTGTGTTGCAGATGTGGGAAGAAGCCATATCTTTATGCAAAGAACTTGCAGAGCAGTACGAAAAGGAAGTTTTTGACTATGAACTTCTAAGTCAAAACCTGGTAAGACTATATACAGGTCTTCAAATTATTTCGGTCACAGAAATGAGTACGTCTGAGCTATCAAATGGTAGAGCTGCTGAAGGCCTTGTTGTTCACTGTTGGGTTTTAATTCATTTGTCAAAGGGTTGCTGTGTTGTACTGTAACAATGCAGTGGTAGAGATTCATTCAGAACTGTCTGTTGAAGTTGCATGACCATCTGCTTATTGAGATATTTTGAAACTTCTGTGGATAAGATAAACGTATTCTCGCTGAGCACAGTTTGAAGGCCGTGCATAAAAGAAATACAACAGGTTTTTGAGGCCTTTGTAATGCTTTAGGGTAGAAAAAGCACCTGGATGCCAAATACAATTTTGGTATTTGCTTTTCTCTTTTAACACTAGTAAATCAAGGGTGAGCCTGATTCTGAGCTCAGATATGTGAAGCTGAAGCCATACCCATTTAGCTGTGTATTATATTTGCATGCAGACGTAAGGAATATTTAGTATACCACCGCAGTGTGGTGTGCGTGTGCATGCTGACTGTCGCTGTGCTTGCCAGCTGAGCGTTGACAGCTCTTGCCTACCCACGGAGAGCTGTGGCACATAGCTTAGTGCGACTGTAGAGGTTGAAAAATGAACGGGAAAAAGCCTAAACGGAAGTAACTGCAGTTGGTTTTGCTTTCAGATTCAGCAAGCAAAGTTCTATGAAAACATCATGAAAATTCTGAGACCTAAACCAGATTATTTCGCTGTTGGGTATTATGGCCACGGATTTCCCACATTTCTAAGGGTAAACCTGTTTAAATTCTTACTCTTTTCACCTGTTTTCATATGCTTCTAAAAGTATGAGTGTATTCTACTAGTGCGAGTGAGTCTCTGGGGATATTTGCCATGGATTTAGTTTTGCTTGCATACAGGATGGTAGTCAGAATCAGAATTTTTAGTTGTAAGAATAGGCATGAAATGTTTCCAGATGTGTTTAAGTTGATTCTTTCTCTTGGTTTGATATATATCAGGTAGTGAAGGCGATACACGAGAGCCAAATGCAGCAATATGATCTAGTTCAGTATGGGCGGCTCTCATTTTGTCAGATGAGTCTCCACACAGGTTATTGGTAACTAGTAGAATGTCATGAACAAACTTGTGTTCAAATTAAATCCAAAATTCTGAGCTTGGTAGTTTCAGTGGACCTTTTCATGGTCTGACAGGAGTTTCAGATTTGTATTGGCTCTCAGCTACAACTGAAACGCAATCCAAGTGTAGAACCAGCATATTTTTCAGACCAGTGCACTCTCTAGCCAAATACTGTCTTTAACAGAGGGAAATAGTAGATAAGTAGGGCAGGGAAGAGTGTAATAGAGAGCAGGAGTGTAGTGGTACGGGCCTGCTATGTATTCCCTAAACATGACAAACAGCTTCCTGGGTTGGAGGCGACACGTTTGCTTTCTGACCCTTCATGGATCGTTGGGCAGTGAACATGGCCAGTTGCTCTCTGAAGAGATGCCCTCCAGCACACACTGTGGCCTCACAGCGCACAGCTCTGGGTGGGGGAGATTTACTGCTGCCTTTTCGTTGTCATCCAATTTCTCTGGTTCTTAGAGAGACTGAACAGTTGTTGCCATTCATGACATGTTGTTCTGCTCTAGTCTTGGTTTCAACATTGCTTCCACAGCAACCATTCCATATGTTTTAATAGCCTGGCTCCCATGCTGCCCAGTTGCTAGCTCATGAGATGGTAGGGCAAGAAACCTACCTAGTGTTTGAAACATGGATACACTGTGAATTTATTCAGTGTGATAACTATTTTGTTTTCCTGTTTTCCTCATAATGACTGCAGTTCAGGTGGCTTTTTTGGTCTCTCATACGCACTCAGCTGGTGTGTTCGTACCACTTGTCCTGTGTTACTCTTAAATTTTTTCCTGGATGGTAACAGCTAGTTGGTATTTTAGGACAGTTACGGTAAGCTCAAACGGTTTGGATTAAACAGAACTCCATACTCTGAATCTGCCCTCTGTTTCCTTCTTCTACATTTTTGACTACCACGTGAGAAATCATCTATTTTTTCAAGAAACCTGCCAAACCTAGGAAGTCATGCACACCCGGCTTTTACTTTGGTTTTTTTAAGGGTCATTGCTTTCTTTTAACTAGAGCAGTGCATCTCTTCAGAGCATAAAAATAAGCTGAATATTTGATGTTTTCTCATAGAAGAAAGTCTTTTCTTACATACTACGATGAAAATGGTAGCTTTCCTCACACTTGAAACGCAACGGAAGACCTCTCTCCCAGATTTAAAGGCCAAAGTTGCCTTGAAAACATTGGAGAAAATAGTGAAGATATGCTCATTTCACACCAAAGGAAGCATGCAACTTTTGTTTCTGATACTATAGAAGTATCCTGTTAAATGAAGCAAACTGAGCCACAAATGTGCACATTTGGGGTTAGACTGAATTATAACTTGTACTACCAAGGAGAAGGAGCAGGCAGAGGAAACCTGGACTCAGAATGTATTTGAAAGCAACCACTTTTACTTGACAGACAAGAAGAAAAGGAATTTCAGTACTTTTCTTACCTCCCATTCTGATTTTATTCTGCTCTACAGGAGCATCCTCCGTGATGATGCCAGTTTATCCTCATTGTGTCTAACAAGCACAAAGTATCATCTTTGGAGAGTCAGTGCTGCATTCCAGCAGCTGGTCAAAGGGCATCTTGCTTTACAGTTAATTAATATTCAGAAAACAGTAACACTCATTTCGAAATTTGAAGACCCCATTGTGTGTTTCTGCTGCTAAACATGCATCTCTGACTCGTGCCGCAGCGTCACGCGGCCCAAGAAAACAGCTCTTGATTCCTTGCAGAACAAAGTGTTCATCTATCGTGGGAAGGAGTATGAGAGGAGGGAGGATTTCCAGGCCCAGCTGCTGAGTCAGTTTCCCAGCGCGGAGAAGATGAACACCACCTCGGCACCTGGGGAGGAGGTGAAGAACTCTCCTGGTCAGCGTATCCTTGAACACGCGGGAGATGACAGAATGCAGGCAGGTTGGGGAAACCTTGTTTTCAGCAAGAGTTTGTCTGTGTGGGACAATCATTTCCTAAAAAGGATGGAAGTTTATTAATAAGGCAGCTCAGTTTGCAGTTTTACTTCTGTGCCCTGCAGTGTCGCTTGTGGTTTGTTCCTAAGATGTTTGCTTCTGTTTCTCTCACAGTTCTAAGGAGTCTGTCTCTTTTAGTCATCACAGAATCATTTCAGTTGGAAAAGCCCCTTTAGATGGGGGCCAGCCCTTGGCCCAGCGCTGCTAATTCCACCACCAAACCGTGTCCCTGAGCACCACATCCACGCGTGTCTCAAGTACCTGCAGAGTTGGTGACCCCCTCCCCGGCAGCCCGTTCCAGTGCTGACAGCCCTTTCAGTGAAGAAAATCCATGGTGTACCTTGTTTTCTTCAAATGGCACAACGGGTGGTGAACACCTGAGCTGGCTAAGTTTAAAGCAGCAATTTGTCTGCTAATTCACATTCCTAGCTGTCGTGTCTTGATAGTAAATCCATGTTGTCCTTGAACATTGGTCTGACTGGCACTGCATTTGGGCATCACCTGTTTTCCTTGGCAACATAAATGTGCCCTCTGTCACTCGCAAATTCTTCTGGGCAAATGAACTCACAGATATAATTAACCCCCTGAATTATTCTTGTGAAGAAGTACTCTATGCATTATCTTTTTCTTCATGTTCTGATTTAAATCATTGCTGTCTGAGCAGATATGAGATCGCCTCGTTGTATCAGACCGTTTTTTTTTCACACGTTCATTTTCCTTTATTCATTTTCAAAGTAATACTGTAATACTTCACATGCTCTCTTGAGTCTCTTCTGGTGGAACCTGCTGGAGGAGAAAAGGAATGCTGCTTTCTTTTCACACTGTTGAGGCTGGAGCAGAGAGTATTACAGGCTTTTCTCATGTAGTACATTCAACTTGAGAGCCAAGCTCTCCTAAGTGTTTTGTGTCCTCACTTTTTTTTTGGGATCATATGCTTCAGTCCTTTCTTAGAGTAGAAGTTACTCGTCTGTTGGCAGCTAACAGGAGATACACTACAAACAGCTACAAATCAAACCAGAGGGCACACGTTTCAGATAAATGGAAACGTGTAAGAATATGATGTATTAATTTACAAATACAGTATTCAGACTGGAAAGTAACTCTAGCACAGGAAAAGGGAGTCTCGGGTGAAGGGGCTGCTCAGCTGCACATTTCAGAGATGAGATGCTAAACACTGTGACATTATGCATGCCTAAAGCTAAATAGTGAAACTGTTAACATCAGATGCTGTGGATGTTATTTTTGTAAGTTGGCTTGGCTTTAAAACTTAATGAATCATTCAGTGTGATAAATTCAGATACAGATATTCAAGCTCAGTAAATAATAAAGATATGCAATATTTTACAATATAATTAAAAAATTAATATTTGTATATATTCACTGGTTACTACTGACAGATTTTTCCTGTTTTAGCCAAAAAAGCTCCAAAAAGGAAACCCTGAACCCTGAAGATCTTCCATCAGGAAATATTGTCTTTTATTTTTTTGTTCATTGTATTTTATTTTGCCTGGAACCTACAGTATTTCATACTGCTGGTTTAACATGCCCTTAACTTTCGTGACTTCAGATATCCAGTGTTTTACAGTTCAGCCAGTCCTGGAGGAGCAACCTAGATTCAAAAATAAGGCAGTACCTGATCAAATTATAAAGTAAGTGAATTTCTGTAATAGATAACGTACTGAAAGTCAGTCCATGTTCCTAAAATGACAACCATAATTTTCACAACTCAGTTATTTGCCAATGAATTTTACAGCTCTTATCGTCTTAGCTTACTGACTTGTGTATTCCCTGGGACACTCGTGACAGAATGCTGTAAGGAATAGCATATGGTTACAGAGAGGGAGGGGGAATCCATGCTTGGGGTCCAAGTTACTGAGTTTTCAGCAGAACTTCTTGGGCCAGTGGTGTGAGAGCGGGATCTTACTGGTGACTGGTGGTATGAGAATGGTACAACGGAATCTTGTTACGGATTCTTGCCAAGTGCAAAGCACGTGGTGGCAAAATGGTTTGCCTTGACACTACGGGCAAGGTTTTGTAAAGGAATAAAGGAAATTAATTGTCCACAGTATTTTGAGAACAGATTGGCCAATATTTCCAAACTCCTAACCCAAAACAGAACAGGTTGAGCGTATTTACCTGCTCCTAATTCAGTGTTCTGACCACATTTGTGAAAAGTTATTTCTGTTAGCTGGGGCCAAAACTCTGGGTACAGTACCTACTGGAATATTGGCTGACTTCAGGCTTCTGAGATGTTTGTCTCCAAATCCATCAATATGCAAAGGAGGATTATGAGAAGAATGGAGAGAGCGAGCTTTAACAGGAAAGGAGACATTGTTCTGTGGACAGCAAAATACTTACCCACTGTGCAATCTCTGTTCTTTCAAATTAGCCAGCGCTAGAAGCCGAGAGGTTATGAATTTGGTGGAAATAGGTGTTCACGGTGACTGAGAATGATTCATGAGCTAAATAGAATAGACCATAACGTGTATTTGCAATAAATGTCTTGACATTGATGTCTCCCTCTACAAATGTTTATATACATTTCCTTATCACAACAAAAAAAGTTATTAATGGCATCAAATGTTTAGTTTATTGAATTGCCATTGTTCTGCTGTGTGACCGGAATTGTTAGACGTAATTAAACTGATTTGGCATGTGCTGTGGATTGCAAAATCATGTATTTCAGTCCAGGTGAATATATCCGCTCTGTTCTGAGTTATTTTTAGCAAATATACTCCCTTTGTATGCCATTATACAGCACTGTAGATAAAACAGCAAGAATACAGGAAAGTAAAAATCTTGTCTGGACCTTCTTCTCTAGGTTTTAACATTAATCTCGGAGTTCTGGAGTTTTTATACCTGGAAATTATACCCAGTCAGAAGCTGAAGCTTAATACTTGTAAAGTACTGTGTATTGACCTGATTTATAGCTAAAGTAGTTGTCTCCTGAGTTTTCAGTAAAGTGCCTTTTTTTTTTCTGAGCAGTAAATTTGCTTTTAATTAAAAACTCAACTGACGCAAAATGAAATACTTCACTGTGATAAAAAGATCCATAAATTTATGTATGTTATAGTAGTCTTTTTTAAATTTTTCAGTTTTTATAAGTCCAACAATGTGCACCAGTTCCACTATTCAAGACCAGTCAGAAAAGGATCTGTTGACCCTGAAAATGAATTTGCTGTAAGTAAATGGATGACAAGGTGATGGTTGCAGTTCTGGTAACCATGGCTGAATTTTGATCTAGATGTTTTCTTAGTCTCGGATTACTCATTACAGACACCCTAACTTCAGGATCGGTTTCAAAAAGATAAAATGCAGTATTTCTCTATTTCAGCACTACTGTGTAGATACTCAGTGACCCATCACTGCTTCAGTTGCACGTAAACGTTAGGTACTTAAGTATGTTCAACACGTTTGCGTTAGGCAGTAACATTTGCTGGTACAGATTTTCATTATGAAACAAGATGACATGTAAATAAATATCAAATGGTTTGCCTCTTGTAGTTTACAACACGTTTGTCAGCTGCCAGCTTGGCAGTGAGAGGTGTGTGTTGTCTGCTTTCATCAGCCCTGTCAGATCTTGACAGACTGGAGCGCTACCTGTGTCACTGTTGTTCCCATGCGTAATGGTGTAATGCTGAGAGACTGTCTTGTTCCAGTACCCCGGGAAATCTGCAATGCCATAGATTATTTTTCACCCCTGTGCATAAAAACGCAAGAAGTTACTATATTTTAATTATACAGATACCTGAAGTTTTGTAGTTTGTGATGAAAACCAGACCATCCAATTTTGGGATCATAGATTATAGAATGGTTTGGGTTGGAAGGGCCCTTAAAGCCCATCTAGTTCCAACCCCCCTGCCATGGGCAGGGACACCTTCCCCTAGACCAGGTTGCTCCAAGCCTCATCCAGCCTGGCCTTGGACACTTCCAGGGATGGGGCATCCACAGCTTCTCTGGGCAACCTGTCCCAGTGCTCCACACCCTCTCCAGGAAGAACTTCTTCCTGATATCTAATCTAAACCTCCCCACTTTCAATTTAAACCCGTTACCCCTTGTCCTGTCACTACAGGCCCCATTTTGATGGCTAAAGCTATGCTCTTGGGATACTGATGAGAAAAGCTGTTTATTTCCAAACTGTAAAATTTCAGTTCCGTGTGTGCTGATCAGTAGTGTCAACAGTTTCCTGTGAGGGGCTGCTTACCTGCTGTTAAAGTAAAGGCCTCACGAGCAAGCTCTACCCTGACTTCCCACCTTTGCACTGTATTATCAAGACTGGTTGGCTTCCTTTGCAAACTGGAGAGTTTTCAAGCCAGTTATGAATATACCTTGAAATGGTTTTACAAAAACGAAATTGTTAACGTTTTCACTGCTGATGACAATAGATAATATGCATACTTACTTCAAATAGGGGGAAATTGGGATCATTGGAGTATGTCCTCACTGTGTTCATTATTATGTTTTTCAGTACTGGCAGTTTAGATGGGCTGATATTGGTAAAATAAGGAGAAGTGGGGTAAAAGAACAAGTATCGTTTTAAAACAGCTGAACAGCTAGTTCAGAAGGGGAAAAAGAAAGGCTGGGAAGTAGTTATAGGGCTGTTACTGCTTTTAATTGCAGAAATGTATTTCAGAAGTGGAGGCAGGAAGCATAGTCTGGGTGAGGTGAGAGCGGGTCATTTAGTCACCGTCATTCACCCTGTAATGGCAAAAATAGGAACAGAGACTGAAAGATTCAAGGGTCATTTCCTTCCTTCTGCGGTGTGCCGGCTTAGCGCCTGAAGATGACCTCAGCGGAAATCAGAAAAATGATTTGGGCAAATTGCTGTGCTAGATTCATTTTGCAGTGTCTTCTTAGGCAAAAATGTGCAGATGTTTTCCATCTATGTTCTTTTCACTCTGACGCTTCAGAAGGTGGAAAAGATGGAAGTTTAAATCCTGAAGCATCATTTTCTCCCTGCTCTCTTTCTTTAATAGTCGATGTGGATTGAGAGAACATCATTTGTTACAGCATACAAGCTCCCTGGAATTTTACGATGGTTTGAGGTTGTCTCCATGTCTCAGGTGCGTATTAACGTGCAAAGAACCCATAAAACACGTATCTGTATGAGTTCTTGTGTGCAAAATAGTTTGCAAATGTATCACACAGGGCTGTTGTCATTTACTTACTTTTATACATACCTAACTGTTGCTACTTATGTTTTATCTTTCTACTGCTGGGATCATTGTATCTTACACACGATTCATAGTTCCAGGACCGTGTCTTAAGAGAACAGAACAAATTTGTATTGGTTTGCTGAGTTGTATGAATGTTGGTTATAAAACCAAAATACCCTTTTTATCTCTTTCTATAAACCTTGAAAGTCTTTTGTTTCTTTGTAGACTACAATTAGTCCTTTAGAGAATGCTATTGAGACTATGTCCACGACAAACGAAAAAATTCTGATGATGATTAACCAGTACCAGAGTGATGAGAACCTTCCCATTAATCCACTTTCTATGCTTCTGAATGGAATCGTTGATCCAGCTGTTATGGGCGGCTTTGCTAAATACGAGAAGGTAAGAGCTTTAAGTCAATGCAAAGAACATATTCAGATATATTATTTCATAATCCTCCTACATCCTTTGTTCGAACTGGCAGTGGAGTGTGGGCTGGGTATGTGAAAGCTGTAACTCCACCAATTAAGAGATCCTCATATCCTGGTCACATCTGTCTGAAAGCAGAAACTAGAAAACTGGAGTAACTGAAGGTCGGTATTAAGTGTGAGACAAGATACCCCTTTTGTGATGAAACCTCTTGCACATCAGAAGGTTTAGCCTGGAGTAAATGAGTCAGGTTTATCCCACAGTAGGTCTGAAGCATTTACATGTGGGTTGTCAGTTAAACCGTCATCAGGTTTCCTCAGCAACTGCAGCCATTCTGTGTTGCAGGTTCTGTTGCTAAAAAATGGGAATGCAAATAAAAACTGAAGATTTGTCCCCAAGGCCACCTTGTGAAGGCATAGGGGAGAGAGCAGGAATCCTAAAAAATCATAGGAATTTAAACTCTAAATTAATAATGTTTTGAAGGAAAATGAATGTGGGGTTACAGCACCACTGTAGAGCTCTATTATTTCTGCCTGCCATTTCCTGATGGAAAGCATGTGCCACGCTCAGTAGGCTTGGCTAATGCTGAAAAGATGCCGTATGAATATGTATGTGTACACACACAGATTGTATGTGGTAAGCATGACACGTTCTGGAGGAGTGACATGGTATGTTACTCCTAAAGTATCCTTTGTTTAGCTGTGTGCAGTCATGGATGAACAGCTGTATTCTTTTGTACCTGGGGGATAAAACCTTTGGGCAGCAGAAGTCAGTGTGTATGCAGTCTGGCTCTGCTCATACATACAAGGAGTTCTCTTTCTTCACTGTGTAACACTGGCCGATGTCAGCAAGGAGGGTACCTGAATACCGTGCTCATTTATCAATGTAAATCCTGATACTCCCAATTTGTGCTTTTTTTTGTTTCAGTGAAAGCGGAAAAAGCAAACAGTAGTTGGGTTTCATAGTAAGGGTCTCAAACTCAGAAGTGCTGGATAAGGAGTTTTTAGTCTTTTTTAGCAGTAAAGAGTACCTCAGTTCTCAAGTGATACAGTAACAAATTATCACTAGCAGCGTCTGGTTAAGGGGCATATGTGTCTGTCTTATTTGGTAACCAAAATCATGGTCAGCAGCTGGAGTAAATAGAGTTGTCACCGATTTCTTGACCTGTCAACATATGGGACTGAACTGTGTTTTGTCTAAGGCTTTCTTTACAGAAGAATACGTCAGAGACCATCCAGAGGATCAGGAGAAGCTGAATAGACTCAAAGACCTAATTGCTTGGCAGGTAACTTTTTACTGACAGCAGTCATCTGAGGCTTCATCAGCTATTCCCTTTTTCTGTTCCCTTCTAGCAGCAGATCATAGCTTTCAGATGATTGTGTCGTATTACCAGGGGTATTTTTGTGTGTTTGGGGTTCTTTTTCCTGTTTCCCCAAAGGAGTGAGGGATAGAAGGATGAGATTCTTGTTACAAACTTCCTGTCTAGTTTTGTGATGAATTCACAGTATTTTTTGAAAAGGGATTCATAGCAAAATATTCTGTTAGATTATTCTAAACTTCCTCTTTCAGAGTATGTATAGTTGTAAAAGGACTCTCTATTTATTATCCTATTTAGATATTAAAAGTTTCCTTTAAGTAGGAAAAAGGACTTGAACTCCTTCCGTTGGAAGGTGCCTAGCAGGAAGCATGTATTCCATTACTGCCCCACTAAGCTCACTGACAAGACAACACAGCAGTAATTCCTCTCTCTGATGTGGCCTGTGATTGATAAACCATTATGGGAGATGTAAGTGATCCTGTCCTTCAGGGTTTTTTTGAAACCTGTACCTGAACTGGAGAAATGGCTTAATTACAAACCCCACGTGTCCCGAGGAGTGTCGTCATTACAGTGTCTTTTCAGAGGGAGATGGAATGCTACCAGGGTCAGGGGAATTGCCCCTATCTCCTTATGTCCCAGGGCAGGCAGTAGGCCAGGAAAGAACTTTGTAGAGCATATCCATTGGAATGGTTCATCAGCAGCTCCGTGCTGTAGGCTGTGTTCTTAAAGACAAAACTGAGAGCATGGCCGAAGCCATGAGGACTTCATGAATTGCTGGGAGAACAAGCATTTGTCAGTGTCAGAAACTCTCTCTGGGAAATAACTCTTTCCTAGAGGTGGGTGCGTGTCCTTGTTTGTGGGTTTGGGATTTTTTGTATTAGAAACCTGAATGGAATGCCGGCTGCTCACAGGAGTTGTTTTCACGCTCAGCGACCCTTGGAGATCGCGGCTACATGACTTCTGTGTGACAAATAGCAGGCAAGGCCGTTAGTAAATATTTTTAATCTGTATCTCTGGAGGAAAACTGAATGTTCTGCCTGTGCTAGCAGCACCAAGGTTATTTGGGTTTTTTTCATTTTTAGTGTACATATGGCCAGCCAACCCAACCTGCAGACCCTTTTGTTCTCAAAGAGGAAAATGCACCTGCGGGAGGTGGTAGCAGAAAAATCTGGTTTTGCTGAGATTGAAGGCTCTTTGCATTGACCTCAGCATTGGTGATGATAATGGAGGGAAGAAAAACATGACCTCAGTAATTATCAATATATCTAGTCCAAATAGAAATTATTGCCATTGATATATGGCAAAATTAATGACTGTGAGAGAAGAGACTAAGATTTTTGCACATAGGTGATTTGTCAAGAAACCACTGACAGCCACATCCTCTGAAATGTAGATGATTTAAGTGAGAAAGAACTGTTTGCTGTATAAATGAATGGGCATACTAATGGCTATATAAAGACATAATATAGTGACCTCCATTTCTAGAGGGATGTTATGAAATAGTGTGAGTTAATCTGCAGTTTTACTATCAGAAGTGAATGGCTCAAGGTATTTCTGGTCATGTTCTATGTCTCTTTCTTTGTAGCAACTCACTCAAAACTTCTTCCTCATTGTGCTGCATTTGTGAGAGCGGCTTCATGGTATTTTGCTAGCCGGAGTTAAACCATGACAGTCCTTGATTTAATCCTATGCCATCCCTGTGAGAGGGCTACACTATGTTTGTTTTGTAGATGAAAAAAAGCAAGAATTAACCATTTATTCCTCTCTCAGCCTTGAAATGAATCATTCTAATAGTTTAAATGGATTTTTTTTTCTACTATTTTCTTAATGCTTTTCAAGTTTCTTCCTGTTTCTTTTTGGTTCATCTCAGTTTGGCTATTCGTGCGAGTCACCAACCTTTACACCTTTCTCCTGTATCGTGGCCCACCACAGGCTCTGTATGTGGTTGCTTGCTGACCATCAGAAGTTCTCGGTGGATGCAGTGGTATAAAATGACCATAATACCACCTGGCATCAGGAAATAAAGTGGTGATTTATATCCAGCGCTGTAAATCTCCCTAAGGTGGACAAACAGATCTGTCTGTAGTTGATGGGCTTTAATACTGTGTTTTTCAAAGTTAGATTAAAATTAAAAAAACTTCCATTAAAATATGACCAGGTCAATAAGGGAACAGATATGTATGATATTAATAGTATTTTTAGTGTCAGAACACAAAAGGGAAGTGTGGAATCTAAGTGGATTTTACTTAAAAAGCCCTAAACATTAATGGAAAACAGCTAAAAGTGGATGGTAAAGCAGTTAGAAAAGGTTACTAGCAGAAAGGTAGCTACAAGTATGTTGCACAAAACTCATAAATCACCATTTTCAGAGACTGAAGAGTAATAAAATATCTTTATAATTTAAAGAGAGGCACTACAAAGTTCCTCTTTGTGAATATGTTTGTCACTGAATAAACAGCCTGTCAGAGTGTGCTGTCAGCTACCTCTGAAGGTAAGGTCTGGTTTGTTTGCTCTTAGCTGGGCGTTATTAAACTAATAGAACAGCAAAGGAGATAGGAGTAGTATGATAGCAAACAAAAACGTGGGGAAGAGGGGTTACGAAGGTTATACTACTACCGTGTTTGCTTCAGTGTAAGATTTAACTATTATTACTATTATTTCTCATTTGGTAAAAAAGCCATTCCTTCTGACAAAGGAGGAGTTTTTAAGAAACTCAAGGGGAGGGAGGTATTTAATGAACTGATAGAGCTTTTTTTATCAGGCCTTCTTCTTTAAGGGAATAGGTGCATCCCCCCTCTCCCGTTATTTAAAAACTTGTTATGTGCCTTCTTTCAACTCTGGTAGGAAGAACCGGAGATCTTAACCCCTTTGGTTACTTCTCACTGGAAAGGGGTAAAATTGAGCCAAGTCAGACTGGTTCGTGCCAGCTGCCTCTGGTCATGGCTCGAGTTGTTCATTTTTGTACTGAAGCATTATCTTCCTGAGATTTTCTAGACGTATGGGGAGTACAGAGAAGACCTGCAGACTAAAATCGAGGAGAAGGGCAGTGATCACCTTCAGTAACCAGTCAGTAACGGATTACGCTGCTGCAGCGATTGTCAGAGCCATCACGTGATTAAGCCCCCAGTAGATTGACTCTGAAAGAGAAGAGTTTGAAACCACCTGCCTGGAATCCACTTGGATATTTTTTCATCCCTAACTTTTTTCTTGTAAATGACAGGGCACCTTCATAAGCAGGTGGGCTGGTAGTCTGAGAACTTTTTAAACTCTGGCTTGGTTATGTTTAATCTCATGAATGGTTAACCTTAAAATACATGGAAGAGAGAAAACTGTCACTGTGAGGCCACCACCAATCCTCAGAAACTTACTGGGCAAGCTTATTTCTCAGGAGCCCTTTCCCTTGTGTAGCTGCTGCTGAAAGCCGACATCAGCAGCCACATCTGTCTGCCAGTCACAGCCAGAGTTTGACAGCTGAATCAGCAGATACTCCAAATGCAGGTAAAGGAGTTGTCAGACCCAGTTTAATAGTCTCACTTTTTTTTTTTCTTCTTTTTTTCCCTCTTTAAGATACCTTTCCTTGGGGCTGGAATCAAAATCCATGAAAGAAGAGTTTCTGAAAGTCTTCGTCCTTTCCATGATCGTATGGAGGAATGTTTCAAGCATTTAAAAGTCAAAGTGGAAAAACAGTATGGAACCAGAGAATTGGTATTGCTCTCCTTTTACCCTCTCCTGCACTTTCTCTTCACCGAATACGTATCTTGTCTTCTAAACAAAAACATGCTAAACTTCTGTTGAAGTGTTCTTCTCATCTGAAGGTACAGAGACCTGAGTTTTCTAGTCAGAGAGTTGGTTCAATTCTCTGACCTATCAAATATGCCTCAATCTGGAAAATTTGGAGTATTTTAGTATGTCTATTAAACTTGCAATTCTTTTCTGCCTTATTTAGGAAGTAAAAGCAAATTCTCATGTTTCTCTTCTTTGTAATTTTTCTTAGTGGTTTAGGGGTTTGATCTGCAACTGATGTCTTCCTGTGCTAGCCACTTCCAGCTGTGTTGGGAAGTAAAACCTATCGTGGGTGTAATGCTATAAATACTAGTTGAGACCAAACTGAAATATATGGGAATTGAGGATAACTTCTGAACACAAACGCTCCAGACAGTTCTTGAATAAAATACTCTATCTGACCTTGCGCAGACTAGCAAGAGTTATGTTGGCTGGCTTGGGGGATTAAACCCTAGTTGCTTTGGAAATTATTTTATGTTGCTGCTTTCAGCGTTGATGATTTTATGAGGATTTATTTCTTCTTTGATAGGGTAAAATGTAGCAAGTTTCTAACCTAAATTTTGGATATTGTGCTGTGTTACACACCTATCTAATGAAAATTCTGCTTATTTATGTCAGTGTGTTTCTCTTATTTTCAGTCCCATGCCATGATAATAGAGAGGCCGCAGTCCACAATTAACAGTCTTGCTTAATGCTTGAACATACATGGCATTGTGCAATATGGAGACATGGTGACCTGGAGAATCCTCCTGCTCTTCCTGTCTAGCTATTAGAGAAATGCCAATTTTGTCCAACATTTGCCAACATATAAATAAAAAAGGCTATATCAGTGTATAGAGATGGCAGAACCTGTTGTATTGGAGATGCAGACTGATTATTGTCTTGGAGCAAAGACTAAGTATTTACCTAAGCACGTACTTCAGTGGTGTGCCCCAGCTTTGTTCAAAAGAAAAGTGTCTGTTGATCTTTATTTTTCAAAAAAAGTTAATTATATCAACTGTAGTTTATTTAGCTACTCACCTTATTGTTGAGCATGAGAGATCTTAGAGCAAGTGTGTATCCAGACAGAAGAGGCAATCACAGTAATTCATGGTAGCAAATATGTCAAAACATCTGTACTCAATCTTCAAGACCTAGTGAAAGGACTGAAATGAGCTTCCCACAAAGCTGTTTGACAGAATGTGTTTCTCTTTTCCATCCTGTAGCCAGATTTTGATGACAAGAGAGTAGGACGGCCAAGATCAATGCTGCGATCCTATCGTCAGTTATCAGTTATTTCGCTGACCTCCATGAATTCGGACTGCAGTACACCAAACAGACTTGCTTCAGAAAGGTTGGCTATGAGTACAGTACAGACTTTCTCTTAGTCCTGGTCTTTAATCAGTTTTATGGGATGAAACTACAAGATTTTTAAAAAGGTATTCAAGGGTAAAAGACCACTAGCAGTCCCTTCAGACTGTGCCAAAATCACTGCTAACTGTGGCTATCACTTCCTCCAGGCTTAACACTACAGTATTTCAAGATTAATACAAAAATTTACTCAATTCTCTACTGAAAAATAGTGACATTTGATTTTCAGGAAACAAGTATTTTATAATTTAAATGGCATTTCAAAAAAATACAGAGAACTGGGGGTTTTGCAACTTTGTACAGCTTTTAACGTCATATCCTTATGGTAAAAATTGGAAAGGAAGAGGAAAGCCTTTACAAACTTACAGGTTGGGAGGTGGAGTGTTTGATAAAGCCTGTAGTAACGTAAAATGCTTTGCCTGATACGCTGTCTGAACTGCAGTGCAGGGAAACAAAATGACGTTTGAGAGGACAGTTACAGGTGTATTGGTTAGCTTTTTAATCCACAAATGGTCTTAATCAATTTATAAATTATCTTCTGGACACACAGAACTTCTTCCCAAACAAGGCACATATAAAGCTGATCTTCCTAAACAGTGTTTGATTGTGATTTTTTTTTTTTTTTTTAAGGCATCCAGTTTCACTTTCTGGGTAGTTCACTTTAAAAATCCCAAAGTGTATGACCCTAATTTGGAAGTCTTTCTTCTTAAGATACGACTCTACTCCTGTATGTTTGACTCCCAGTTCGTTGTTTAATACTACTCCATTCAGTTTTTTGAGTTGTCTAACAAAGAAGTGTAGTATCACACACTGAGATGCCCCGGGCCGCCAGGGCCGTTCTTCCTGCCCTTCAGCTTCCACTCAAGAAGGGTGTAGCACACAAAGGTGATGTATGTCGTACCTGCCAGCCCCGTGTCTCTACATCCAGCGGAACGCCTCCTGTGGAACCAGGCGACTACACTTCAGCAGCTGAATCACGCACCTGCTTCTGGTTCTTAGGATCCTCATTTGCTTTTAGGAAGCATGGGCTGACAAATTCATCGTACTGCTTGCTCTATCAATTTTTGTTGTAAAATAAGGTCAGCCCCATGTTCAGTAGGGTGATTGCATCAGCCGAGGAGGGAGTAAACCCAGCCCCGATTTCATATTGGGTTGGGTTTTTAGAGGAAAAGTAGGCCAATTTTTAAACTATAAAAATTAGGGGAAGAGAAAGAGGGAGACTTTAGTTTCTAAGCACTGGGTATGTGCCTTGTTGTCTCATAAAGTGAAATGAAGAGGGGGATGCATTTAAAACATAAGAATAAATAGTAATAGTCTCTTCCAGCGTTTTCAGCAACCAGCGTGGCGCGTCTTGCCTTCAGCACCGTCATCACTGTGCATAAACGTGCCATGTGAGCTCTAACTCTGTTGAGTTCAGGAGTCCCTAAGCTAATGCACAGACCTTTAAAAAGGGGTTGGCATTCACGTCCGTGTTTTACGTTCTTTGCAACATTTTAAGGTGACGTCGTACCTCCTGAAGGTATCTTACTTGTATCTACGGGTGCCAGCTGAAGCACATCGTTTACTTTTGGCCAACAGCGTGCAAGGCTGCGTAGAAAGTCAAAGCAGAGGATGACCTGCATCTCTGTTTTGTGGGGAAATGACATCAGAATACCAGTGGCTTTTAAAATATCACTCAGCAACTTGTCCTTTTTTCTTTTGCTTCTGCAGCTTTGATCTGGAAGTAATGCTACCAAAGCCAGTAAAAGCGGAATCAGAGGAGGCTGCTCTGCAAATTAATCCTCACCCTGAAGTAAAGATGAGAAGGTCCAAAAAAAGAACAAAAAGAAGCAGTGTGGTGTTTGCTGACGAGAAGGTGGCGCCGGAGATCTCTGACATGAAATGCGTACGTCACTGATTTAGAGCAGTATTTATAATCCGCAAAAAAGAGGACATTACTCCTTCCCTTAGGAAAAGAGAAGTGCCTCACACACAACTCCAGCTGAAGGGGGGTATTCAGGAGGTGGACGATCCGCCCTGCCAGGAATGAATCATGAAAGATGCTGAGGAGTTAACAAATCAGTGGAAGCATGGGAACATCTCTGCTTACGATGACAGATGATATAGCCCCGAAGTTGCAAATTCTGAAGCTTGGTTAGCGTAAAACTGCATTGGGAGGGCTAAGCTGGGGAGAGGCAATTGACTCTGCTGACATTTCATGGCAGTTGCTTGCAGTCAGGGCTCTTTCAAAAGTGATGAGCCTGGTACGTTTTGTACCTTGTTACGGAACACGCAGCTGTTAGGAAACTGCAAGATTGCAAGCGGTGTTCCTTAAACAGTGCCAGGGTGAAGTTTGGAAGCGCTGGCATCTCTTGCTCCGTGGATCATCTGAGTGGTTTTATTGCACTGCTAGATCATTAGAATGACTTTCATAACTTACTGCGGGCTCTTTTGGGGTTTTTTTTTGGTAGTATAGTTCTCAGAAGACTTTTATTCTTTTAGTATAAAAAGAAATAATTAAAAAAATGTGGACGATGTCCTTTTGCTAGGCGAGCCCTATGTAATTAAAATGTCAGGCAGTAACAGGCTGTTGAATTCCATGGAGAGAGCATAAGTCACTTGAGCAGAAGTTCTGAAGGAATCGTAAAAGGCAAAGCGAATTCAGTGGAAAGCTAAGGTTCTTTGGGAAAACAAGGAGACGCTTGGGCTTACGATGGTCTTACGCTACGTGTCCTTATCCAAGAGAGAGAGATAAAGCAGAGTCATGCCCTCAGAAGCATTAGTATACAAAACCTTTGTCTTTTGATTAAATTAGGTAACACGTACACCTAGCTGTGGGAATCTCACTACACCTTGAGTTACAGGGTTTTCTTTGGCTTCAGAAAAATAGTGACAAGCCTCACAGCAGCCAGGAAATGGCTTAATGCAGTAGGAAGGAAGGCGTTCAAAACTCCATTTCACTTTGCAGATCACAGTCAGAGCTGGCTGATGTGCTATTCCAGAGATGTGGTAGGGAGATCATCCTACAGTGCCAGATTACAGAATCCCTGCTGGCTAGCTTCTTTAGTGATGTTTTCTGTATGTGGAACGAGAAGTATTTCTCTAACTATAAATCATCTGCAGAATCACTACATGGTTTTAGCTAGTGCATAATATTCTGTGTTACTTTTATTGTTTACTCAGCAAACAATACCATAAAGAACTTGGGTTAGGCGTGAAAGTTAGTTTATTAGTTATGTTATTTTATGCTTTTAACAAAATATTACTTTGCTTAGACCTTTGTTGCTCATATTTCACTACATCATTAATGGCTTTTTTTTTTAATTGAACAGCTTTCAAGGAAATACGAGTTCATGAGTGACACCAACCTCTCAGAACATGTAGTGGCCCCTCAGAAAACATCTGTCCTCAAGCAGATGAGTACCGTCAGTCGTTCCATGCCCACTATCCCAGGTAAGCTGCTTGCAGTAGGATAAGGGTGCTGCGCTGCCGTACTGCTGTGTAAGGAAAACATGGCAATTAAGGGTTTGCTCCTGGCAGAGTAGGTAGCTCTTTTGATGAGGCTCCGTGCCTGTGAGATGAAGACTACAGTTTAAGTCTGGACTGCCACTGCTGCTTGACAGCACTGTGCTGCCGAGTGCTGACATTCTAAAAGCGTTACTTCTGGAGCTTCAAATTTTGCTTCCTCCTGCAGCGTGGGCATTCTCCCTGCCCTGAAAGAGGCACGGTCTGTTCATCTTCCTCACTTGGCTTCTGCAGCCTGCCCTCGTGCCGAGGGCCACGTTTGAAACAGGAAGAAATGCTCTGCACTTTGCTTGGGCAGATGAATATCCCTAAGGGTTGCCCCATAGTGGGGTTTCAGTTCTGCTGCTGACGTTATAGAGGGATCTCATAAGCCTCCCTCACCGCAAGAGGAGTGGGAAACAAGGCAACATCACTGCCCACTAGAAGGACTGACGGTTGCATGATAGAGAAGGGGAAACTGAAGGTGGAACTCATTTTGAGGCCAGGACGTATAGAGAAAATGTGCCCATTTTCAATACCCTTTAGCTCCTACTTCTTCCTGTTCCTTAGCCTGCACTTCATCTACCTCGCTCATTGGCCCTGTTTTTCCAGATGCCTGTAACAGACGTTTAGCACAACACACCACTGTCGTGGCCCGCTTCCTTTTCATGTACTTATTTATCTATTTTTAATTCTTTGACCAGATTGGTTCATTTTTCTTCGCTATTCAGTTTCAGTGTAATGAAGCTTAGTGCTTCCCCATTAACAAATGAGGAAATGTCTACTTATTTTTGTATTCTAAGGATGTAGTTAGATTAAAAATGCCTAATTTTGTTCTAGTAAGTAGAACTAGTTGCAGTAGTTCATTATTTTGAATTCTCCTTTATCTTACCTTTGGGGCTCTCCTTTTTTGACTTTGTTTTGTGCCACCAATATGTTTCTCTTCCCAGGATTGACTCTGTCCGTCAGCGTTGGGACACCCGATGAAACAACTGCGTCACATAGGTTGAGCCAGCCAGTGTTTCCTTCCACCTCCGATGGTGACAAGAAGACCTTCAAAAAAAAGAAAGTGAACCAGTTATTTAAAACAATGGTAAGTTGTGTGGGTTTTGGGGAAGAAAGTGTTATCTCTTCAAAGTTTCTGTGCTCTGAAAATTAAGTCGATTTAAAATTCCATAGTTTTTTTTTTCTCCTCGCTCCTCTCATCAGAGGGAGGAGTGGAAATTCTCTGGGTCAGCAAAAATTTGCCTCTGGCTGCCCTTTCTGGGGCAGGGGTGTGCATCTGCGTGTGTTTGCAGGCAGGCTGACATGTGCCGTTCTGTGCCCGTACCACAAGAGGTCCCATTTGACCTACTCATTTTCTCCGATTTGCTGTGTGGAACATGGATTGGCAGAAGAGGGAGGGCAGTTGGTTCCCGTCGGCTTTGACCGCACTGGGCAGCGAGCACCGGCGTCAGCGTGCACAGACCAGGCACAGCGTCAGACGGGTTCTGGGGTCAGAGGTGCTGCTCTGAAAGTACAAATCGGCTTAGGCTGGAGTCAGTAGTGTTGCTTAAACCAGTTCAGTTTGCCTTCCTTTAGAGCCACAAACCTTTCCTTGATTTCTTTGGAAACTTCAGAAGTTAAAACTATTGGATTTCATGTCATTTGAAAGGAAAAAAATGACTACTCAGTGCAGACGGTGAGATGCAAAAGTTTTGAAGTTTTCACACTATTTGAAGTAGGGGAGAGTGCCATGTAATACAGATGCTGGTCGCTGCCACTAGGCATAGCGCATCCTGTGGCGCCTGCCCTGTCTTACGTGTCAGCTCTTTGCTGAGCTGTCAGAGCAGAGTTTGTGTTTTCTTGGGTTCTTTTCCCTGGCGGATAGGTTTTGTGTTCATCCATTAGTTTCTGCAGTCTTTTAAAGAAATACGGTTAGTGCCTTCAGGGAGCATAGAGCAGCATTTGGGAAAATCTGCTTTTAGGTGTGTTCATAATTGTGTGTCTCTGGTAGGAACGAGAATAACCCATTAATTTGAAATCTGTAGGGTTTCACTTCTATTCAGTTTCTCACATATTCTGTTAGGAAACAGGAGCAATGGCTTTTCAGCAGTACCTCATCCACTCACATTTAAACCTAAATAGCATATTAAGTAAGGACAAAATGTCTGGTTTACAAGTCTGAAAGAGAACTGAATACATCTGAAAAGCCGTTTGTAAGAGAGCTTGACAGCAGGATTGAAATCATGTGGACAGTTTTATGGCTTTGCAGAATAGAGAAATTAATCTAAAATATCCAGGATTTGGTCAGTGTCTTTTTTTTTCTCTAGCCACAGCTTAAGGACACAAGCTAGTAATTAATATGCCTACAACTGAATCCAGTACAGTCGTCACTTTAACATACTCTGTTCCTGGTTTTTGCAGCGCATTTCCAAAGTTCTGGAAGATGGAAAGCAGTCTGCGGAGCACCATTTCAAACCTTCGTCTGCAGATCTGTAGTTACTGTGTTACAAGACCACTTCTCAACCAAAAATCGTTACATACACATACATATCCTATTTGGGACTGCTGTCTGCTCTCAAGGCAGGGGTAACACAGGTAGCTGATAGAGAAGATGAACAGCGGGATTCGTGGGCTCTGATAAGTTGTGATACAGACACAGGAATAACTTTTGAAGAAAATGCTACAGGATGTGGATCCCACAAGGATGTGGAGCAGCAGTTTAGCGAGCCTCTGGGTGTACAGGTGAAAGGGCTGTGTGTGTTCCCTGCTGACAAAACTCCTTCCTGGGAAGCACGATGTGGTGAAAGGCCACCTGCAGTGCTTGCTGTGTCATGTAAGGCAGATCCTGCTCTGTGCAAAGAGCATCAAGTTATCGTTTTGTGTAGACACACTCCAGCTGTCTTTAATCTGTTGCTGGCAGTGTAGTCCAGTCATCAGATGGCTCAGCACGAAGCAACCACTGACAATTTGCTGTGTGGCTGTAGTTGGATTTGCAGTCCTTGGGTCCCTCTGCTGCTCCCACCACTCTGCTCTGTATCCTTGATCGCTCTCGGGGTGATGTCCATCACTGCCACCATATGTCCGAGTTCTTTTCAGAACAGCAACTCTAATGTTGTAAGTGTGCAAAAGTTTATTTACACATGTACAAATTGATATTACATCAAGCAGTATAATAAACAAAAGCTGCATTTTCTGCTGTTCATCAATAAAATGTTAAAAATGCATTTTGTTTGCCTTGAACTTTTCTCCCTGAAATCTCTAGATATCGTCATATAGAAGGTAATAGTTTCTTACTGACAGCGAGTAAATTCTACGAGTCCGAGCCTTCTGCTTTCCACACCGATTTTCCGTGTCTCTCCGACATACGAGGTAGAGTTGGTATGGAGCTAGACAGCACTGCCGGTCAGCACCTCGGGGCTCTTTGAGAACCTGTCAGTTCTTTCTGCAGACAGGTAAGTTATACAGATAGAAAGGTTTCTAAAAAGTAATTGATGCCCTTCCCTCATCCCTTCATGTTTCAGAGACCTACAAAGGTTTATACTCATTAAATGAAATGTGACCATGTGTAGTGTTGGGGATGGGAGAGACTGGCCTTGCTGCCATTTATGTGGCTGTGGGAAAGACAGAGAGGTTAGTTACTCCTTGCTGAGAGGTTGAATCAGTGGAAAGACATCTTCAGTTAGTTCGAAGCCTGTTTCTATAAACACTGTTACGTTCAGCATTAATAGTTTATTTAATGAATGTAGCCTCTCTTTGCAAGTTGTCAGTGTGAAGCTGTTTTCTGCAGAAATACTTAGTGATTGTTTTCTGTGTGAAGCTTGAAATATTTACTATTGGAACTAATACTGGGCCAAGAAATACTTTTCACTGGAGTAACCATAGCATGCAAAACAAAATGGGTACAGTTTTTACACTAAATATTGTGTTTGTTGGCAGGGATGCTGATAGGCCTTTTCATTCGCTTTTCACAGCAACTTGATATTGTTTCTGGGGAAGACCAAGGCTTTTCTAGAGAAAAAGAATCCCTGTTTACTGGAGTATGTTATCTGTGGGTGAGAGAAAGTGAAAGGTTGAGGGGGATGTATGATGTACATCTTGCTAACCTGCAGTAAGAAGAGGGGGAGGGTACCCAGCTTGTCCTTCAGTATGTGCAGACAAAGTGAAGAAATACTGATACCACAAAATAAAAAGTATTTTAAAAGGAAAGGTTTGGTTCTACTGAAAATGAATAAGAAAAGGATGCTCTAGCAACTATTTATTCTTTGTAAAGATACTTGTTGAAGATTGTCTTTTGCTTATTTTATCTTGCAGTTCTGTTCTCATGTGAGAGTGGGATAAGAGAGTTCTAGTTCAAGCTGTTGTTATAAATTCCAATTAAAGTAGTGTGATTCAAAACAAAAAAGTACAAAGAATGGAAGGAAGATCCCAGAAGGAAATACCAGGAAGGCAGCAGCACGGTGTCCAAAGGAAGGTTTGGTGTTGAGTGTTTAGTTAGTGGTTCAAGATTCATGTTTGTGTTTTCCTCAGGTTTTAGTATAATTTCTGATGAAGAGTTTAGATTCACACTTAATTTACCAAATATCGGCAAAAATCTTACTGGTTGTTCTACATGACAGGCTGTTCTCTTCTTGCCAGCCCGGTTTTGATTCTGTTTCAAGCCTGAAATCATGTAAATCCACTCTGAGCAGAAAAGCAAAAGTAACTAAGAAAAAACTAACTGCCAAGAACAGGGCATGTGTGGAGCTGGAGTTTTAAGGATGTTTGGACAACAAGCTCCAGCCATTCACAAGTTTCCAGAAACGGTGGCTACTGACACTTAGTCCAAGGAAACAACATAGCCTGACCAAGTGATGCCCTCGGGCACTACAGCGCAGGTTTGGCAAACTGGCAACGTCTGTTTAAAAATGTAATCCACACTGATTGTTGTAATATCTGTCACGAGCTAAACAGGACTTCAGCTCATGTGTGAGAGGAAGATCTACTGAGGCGACACAGAACCTCTGTGTCTGATGTTCTTTGAAGCACAGAGGGCAGAAATTCACTCCAGGATAGAGTTGGACTTCGGGTGCTGTCCCAGGGATTTAATGAAGCTGTAACAGCTTCCCCTGTGGTCTGTATAGCCCTAACACCACGCAAGGTTGGAAAAGCATTTCTGGACACAACAGTGTTTTCCTGTGGTTTCTGTGTCAGAGTTTATTTCAGTTCTCTCAGAAGTTTCAGATAGCCTGGACAGTAACAGCTTGGCTTTCTGGTTTGTGTGGCACTAAGATAATGCTTGGGTAGCGCGAGCCTGTAATGAATAATCTGTTCAGCACGGGGTAGGGCAGGCTGCGTGTGCAGCTAAGATTTCATGTTCTGCCCTGTAGAAAGCTGTTGCACTGCAAGATGCATTTAAGCTGCACACCGTGTATGCTCAGTGAGCTAGATGTCTGGATTTCAGACACAGCACCTGGGCTTTCTCTCTCCTAGAGTGCTGCGCTGTGTTAGTAGTAATGGTTGAGCTCCAGGGAGCTGCTGTCTCACTGCAGCACAAGGATGGCAAATGTTAGCGTTCTGGTGCTTCATGTTGCTCTGGAGTAGTCCTAAACTAACCTGGGTAACTGACCTGCCCCTGTTTGTGCCATGTCGTGATACTCTCCTTTGATGAAAGGCTGAGAGAGTTGGGCTTGTTCAGCCTGGAGAAGGGAAGGCTCCGGGGAGACCTTATAGCACCTTCCAGTGCCTGAAGGGGCTACGAGGAAGCTGGGGGGGACTTTTTACAAGGGCCTGTAGTGACAGGACAAGGGGTAACGGATTTAAATGGAAAGGGGGGAGGGTTAGATTGGATATCAGGAAGAAGTTCTTCCCGGAGAGGGGGGGGAGGCACTGGGACAGGTTGCCCAGAGAAGCTGTGGATGCCCCCTCCCTGGAAGTGTCCAAGGCCAGGCTGGATGAGGCTTGGAGCAACCTGGTCTAGTGGAAGGTGTCCCTGCCCATGGCAGGGGGGGTGGAACTAGATGGTCTTTAAGGTCCCTTCCAACCCAAACCATTCCATGATTCTATGATTCTCCAAGTCCTTGTTATGAAATTATGACTTAATCATTCATTTTGGGATGGGAATTTAATGCTCTTAAAATTTCAGTAAAACTCAGCTGGGGTGAGCTCAGGAAGGTGTTCAGAGTGCAAGTCAGTAAGGCTCATGTTTCTGAGCAGGAGGTTTTATTAGAGACGTTACAGACCTTAGGAACGCACTGTGTTCTTGGGCTGAGAATTAACATGTGATAGGCTTGTTTCTGTTGCAGGTACTGCCCGACATTGGACTTTTTATCTGTATCACATGCTGTCTGTAATTTTTTTATTAGACAAATGAAATTTTGGGCGAGTAGAATTATAGAAGGGTTGGAAGCGACCGTACGTATCGCCTCGTTCCAACCCCCAGTGGGGGTAATGGGTGCCGTATGGCTATTCTGTGCGGAGCCCGCACGCACGAGGCATCGTTAGAGGCAGCTCTGTTCTCATTTCCCTTGGGGATATTCTTTGGTCTGGCTTTTGGCTGATTCTCTAGTTCTCAGATTTGTTTCCCCAAGTCCCTGACCTTTCTTTAAAGACTCGTTAAGGAAGGGATGGGTCCAGTTTCATCATGATGAAGTGGAAGGAACGTTGTGCCATCCTGCCCCCAAAGGACAGAACTCCTGTGATAGACGTGGCTGTCCGTAAGAGATTTGAGATTCAAAGGCAGTTTGCTCCCACAATTACTGATACAAGGAAATATAACAGAATAACAGTGGAAAATTTTCCTCAATCTGGAGGACATCAAGTAGCCAGAGTGTTTAGCACCAGCTACTATATTGTACTCCGTGTTTTCAGGCAGCAGCCATTTTATTGTAAAACCTGGCTGAAGAGCCGTTCCTAACCTGGACTGGCAAAAAGCGATAAACCTGTGCCAAGCACTTGTTCACAGCTCTTAGAAAAGCAGGGAATGGGTGGGCAGGTTAATGCTTTTCTGTTGAAATCGAAATGACAACACGGATTCCGAGGTGGAGTTGCTCTCTTCAACCTGTGTGATACTCCCAGCTCTTGTTGCTTGGCTGTTTCCCTGCTTGCGTAGCTGCTAGTGGCAGTGATGGAGCAGACTCCTTCAAAATGAGCTGAAGGTATGTGCAGGGAATACTGCAAGAAAAAATTGGGAGTGGTGGTGGGAAACTGCTGAGAAAGTGAAGTGGGCTTAGAAGATTGGACTTGATCAGTTTGAAGTCTCTCAGCAAGTCAACGAGTGATGGCTGGTAAATCACACAGTGCGATCTATACCCAGAGTCATAATGAGGCTTTACATTGATTGCACTAGTGAGTATAAATTTCTGGTTTGGACTAGGATAAATCCATAAAACTATCCAGATTCTGAACCGACGCTGCTTGCTAATGTCAGAGTATTGCAGCAGCTGTACTGCATCTGGCTGCTTCTCAAGGGATTTTTATTTCGGCCCAAGAAAGAGCAACGGAAGCCTCTTTAAAATGATGATCTAAAAGCTAGTCAAGTTCCCAAGTAGGTCTGTTCCACCATGATCATGGGATGAGGACACTTTTAAACAGGAAAAGCTCTTAAACGTGTTTTCGAAATAGCGAAGTAGGACAGAAGGTGGTGATTTTTTTGTTATCCAGTCTGGTTTCTGTTTAAGTCAGCTGAGGCCCAGGATTTGTATTGAAAGCCATCTGATCATTAATTCTCTATGCTAACTCGCTCTTCCATTTTAAACGATTTTATCTTGACTGTCATTAAAAGACCAAAACAACTTTTTTTCTCCCAGCTTCAGTGCACTGCTATTTAACAGACTAAACATTTATCCCAGAGACTGGTTCTGTATCTGTCGACGTCAGTGGGAGTCATCTAGAGCTAGGGCATTCTGTTCAAGATAATAGCACGGGTCAGTTCTCCAGAGTGTCGGAAAACAAAAGGAACAGCTTAGCCAGAGGCAGGATCCTTCCCGTGTAGAAATGAAGAGAGCTCGGCCGATTTAAAGACAAATTGTCTTTTGTGTCATCCCTTCTTTTATAAACGATCTCTGAGGAGGGAGGAAAAATAAACAGTTTAGGGGTCCCTTCTGTCAATTTTTGATGGTGGTTATGTCCTTCTTGTTACATAAATCTTATTTTGCAAGGAATATGGAAGCCTCCATGAAAAAAGCTTGCAGCCATCTATCTGGGATGCCTTGGAGCAGTCACTAGTATTATAGTATTTATTTACATTTCCCTCCCTGAACTGAGTTCCTACTACTCTTAGGCATTCAAGGTCCTTCTGAGAGGGAACACCGAGTATCGTTGCAGGGGCTGCCCTCAGTTGGAAGGACTTCAGCACTGGCAATATTTACTACTGTGGGGTGAGGAGAGTAGTTCTTTATTGACTCAGTCTGGAATTGTCTATTCTGATTTGCTATCATGATGCAGCGTGTGCTAAAGATTAACACTGTAAACGAACAATTGCTGAGCAAACGAACCACAGGTAGCCCATGGATTTCGTAAACTTTAAAATGTGAGATAAATTTAATCATGGTTTTAAAGAGAGGACAGTTTGAGCTGATTGTTTTTCTGGATAGAATTATCCCTTTTCAGTGTAGTTCATTGTCTTCCAGGATAGCAGAAAGCTCCACTGTGCCGCAAGTGATCTCCCATATGGCTGACCCTAGAATTAGACAGCCACTGAGTGTGTTGTAACCATACAGTTTCTGTGTTAATGGGTTTTTTTCACGTGTACTGGTGTCTGGTGCAGCTCCACATGCTCCATTATGCATGTGGGTATTCCATCTGCATTTACTAACAGGTTAATGTGAGCGGCACGAACCATCTCTCATCACAGTTAACGCCTGATAGGCCTTCCCATTGGCTTGAACTAGTTCAGCTGATGGTAGGTGGCTGTAGGTGGTGTTAGAATGGGTTGAACTAGTTCAGCTGATGGTAGGTGGCTGTAGGTGGTGTTAGAATGGGTTGAACTAGTTCAGCTGATGGTAGGTGACTGTTGGTGGTGTTATAGAATGGGTTTAAGAGGTGATCGGGGTCAGAAAACAGTGGTTTAAGGTATCTCTGCCCTGAGTTGACAGGGCAGCAGCCAAACAAGTGGCCTATCTGGGTGAAGTAGTAGGAGTCTTTCACTGTTGTAACTAAAAAGGTCTTTAAAACCCCTCCATGTTTGACAGATGTTTTGAGGGAAGGTTTTCCCCACAGTGTTTGCTTGTACATTTTTATACATAAGAAAACAGCCCCATTTAGGGTTGCTTTAGCTAGGAATATTGTATTTCATCATAGAATAAAACATGTTATGGTTGGATGCCTGGATTTTATACTGAGAAACGTCAAGTCTCCATGACTGCAGTTTCTTCGAGACACTCAGCAGTGAGTCAGTAGTGCTTTGGCACACTCACTAGTACTAGTGCACAGCGCCCGCGTTCCTAGAGGCTTTCGTAACACCTGTGTTAGACTGCTTTCACAAGACAAGGGAACAGTACTGTTGGAGATCAGGACTGGAAAACAAAAGAGCAAAGGGAACAAACCTAAAGGAACGACTTGAATCTCTAAAGTTGCCAGAATTTCTGCATGGAATTTCAAAGCAAAGAATTCTAAGATGAAAAAAGATAAAAATGTTTACATATACCATTGGGGTTTTTTACAGATCCCAGAACTGCGAATCTGGATCCATGTAACATTGCTAAGGGGACAGCGATCGCGCCTGTATAAAAACTGACTGCTGGCCAAGTTCTCTCTAGGGCAGATCCGGGCTAATTCGGTACATTTTCAAGGATCGTCACGAGGGGGAGGTAAGGAGTTGCAATACTTTGTCCGTGTAATAGAACTCTGATCTGTCTATCCAGATACCGGGAAAACCAAAGTGGGGCAACTGGAAGTGCAAGGATTTTTAGCACTGTAAATCATCCTATTCACAAGTCAGATGATAGTTCACTGCAGTTAGACCCTGGTTACATTAAAACTACCTTAAATGACTGGGTGTGTCCTTAGAGTAGTTCACTGCACGCACTTGTACTGATTCACTTAGCAGCTTTAGCCGGTAACTGATCCCCAAGTGTTTGTGTTGTGCACATACCAAAGGGTGTAGAACGCTGAACAAAACCTTAAAAAAAGGGGATTTAGGTTTTCTGGGAAATCCTTGGTTCTGCAATGTCTGTTCAATAAGATCTCCATTTAAACTGTAGAGTAGGAGGAGCTGACTTACCCATGCAAGCAGATACCTTGATGCTGAAATCTGACCGAACCCTTAGCACGTTACTGTTTTTTCTTCCTGTTGTGCATCTCATTGGAATGCACAAGAATTTAAACTTTGAAGGGTTTTGGAAAGGTGTGCAATTCATTTCCTTGGTAAACACAATTGCTGTTCGTAAAACACCTCATTAGAGTTCAGCACCATTTGTTTCTGGTATAAATGGGTAGTGGCAGGCGTAGCAGAAGCAGCAGAAACAGGGAAGCGTTTCAGCTGTTTGAAAGCTGGCAGCAGCAGTGAAGTTGTCCAAGTATGATTGCTCGAAGTATCTATATTGGTACTAATTTCCCATATTTGAGAGACACCTCAGATTCTCACAGTGGAGGAATCTCTGGCGGGCTCTTTCCATGTCCGGTTTAGACTTGTGGTACCCTTGTGTTGTAGGGCTGAGCACGTCTGTGTGTCTAAAGGCAGCAGATCCCATGAGAGCCGTAGGCAGCCAAATGGAAGCTATCGGTTTCTTGCCTGCCTGCGGCCTGGCATGACCAATGCATGAGTCAGGGGACACCTGATCCCCTCTGCCACACTGTATGTTGGCAAGCTGGTGGAAGGCCTTTGTTGAAGCAGGAGTTATGACTACTTATGTTGTCATAGTTCTCATGGTCAGAAAGCAGCTACTGGCCCTTACAAGGTTTTACAGTCTTCTAAAACCCCAGTTATGAAGTTCCTTTAAAAATCCACAGTGGTTTGTTCTGAAAGACTTAAAAAGTCTAAGGCCATTGTAGCATTGCAGCACGTATGGCACAGATCCAAACTATATTGCCTTTTCCATTAACTGAATGTTCAACCTGCGTCTCTAGAAGCTCAGTTCCCTTGATTTGCAGTACTGTATTTTGCATTTCCTATGCTGTTGTAATGACCTTGAGCTGACATTGCTTTGCCTGCTACAGCTTGTTTCTTCTGACGGTGGGGTTTATTTTGTGCATACACTGGGCAGATGATTCTTGGAATGACATGAAGATTCCTGCAGGTAGCCTACTAGACAGCTGAGGATCTAGGTAATTTAACATCATGTGGAAATGTCTTCTCAATGGATACTGAGTTGCTTGAAGCAAGGCAGGTTGCTCGGTTTATTCAGTTGTAGATGAACACTTTCCTCTTAAAAACGATTTGTCATTCTTCTTTCTGACCCTGCGAATACCTTGTATGAACTCTTCTTTATCAAGGTGTTAAACTGTGATAACACCCCATGATTGGGGTTACACACAGTGTTAACAGTACAGCCTAAAGCTTCATATTCGTTAAAAATAGGTCTCTGCACCATGGCATTATCTGGCAGTATGTATCATGGTCTGGATCAAGTGTAAACAAGTTAATTTCTGACTAATTAGCTAAAGTACGTGATGCAGAGTGCTTGATGTTGGCTGTGTGAGGGACAAATGATATGCAGTGTGTTACGAGGTTTGCTAGGATGAAGTTCCTACTAAGAAATCTTGAATCGGTGTCACTAGAATGGGTTTGCACCATGGCATGGTGCTTTTGATCTAAGTTCTCGACAAGTGTCACACTGTGAAACGGCCCCATGGCCTGAAGGTACGTGTGAGACCAGCAGATAGAATGCTTCGTTTTGCTTTATCATTCCAGAAGAATTCTGGTAGGTGGGAGTATCTCAGCCAAAACGTTACAAAAGCGTACAGAGAGTTGGAACTCTCGTAACCCAGGATTTCAGACGGTCGTGGTTTCCCGTGTAAAAGGGCCATCAGTTTGAAGAAACATTACTGTTGGCTGGAGTAGAGGTCTACATGGGAGCTGACCTAAAAAAGCTATGGAGAATGACAGTTCTGCGAGGGCTCTGCCTCATTTTGGAGCTGCACTTAAGAAATTGAGAGGAGCAAAATCTTCATATAACACAAGAGTTGACAAACATCTTTGGTTTGACAACGATCTGGGGTTGCTCAGGGTTCCATCTGGTGGCGGTGTGTGCTCAGGGCTGTACAGTACTGTACTGTAGTAAAAACTGTTAAAAAGATGATGCATCCTGCCCACGAAGACCTCCCCAAACCCAGCGCATTATGATCTTTGGAAGTAGTGGTCACTGGACTATGACTCCAGCATCAGCCCCTGTTTTCTTTCTAGAGTTTTTCGACCCTAAACCTGACCTGTTAGCCCAGCTTTGTCAGCATTATCACCTTTTCCCAGCCTCTTTATGTGGAAGCCTCACCGTTTTTTCTTTCTCCTGTTCTGGGATTTCTACCTTCTCCTTCCAGCCCTGCCAAGAACAGGAGTCTGTGGTGAGGACCCCAGGGCAAGGTTCCTTGCTCAAGCCCATTAACTCCAGTTCTGACCAGTGCTGCTCAGCTTGAGTTTCTTCTTTCCATGCTGCCTTTCGCCTGCACGTGAGCATCTGCACCTAGACGGGAGCATGTCTTGCAGTGTTCTCGGGCAGTAAGGTGTGCCCTTAGGACTGACGAGCTTCCGCTCTTACTGGCGTTGTTTATGCTCCGATCTGAGCAAATCAGGCCGAGCCAGTTGGAAGGAGAGTGTTGCTGATGGGATCACGTCTATGCTCGAAGTTGTGCCAGCACACGCATGCCAGGGAGGGACCAGACCTTTGCACTGTCTTTCAGAGCTCCGTTGGCAGAAGCCTGCAGATTTCTTGGCACTTTGTTGCTCTAAAAGCAGTACCTGCCATTCTTCCCCTCAGTCCCTGCTTGGCTTAGTTCTGGGCAGTACTTTGCTCAGATGTCACGTCAGGGTGGCTCTGGTAGTAACGTGAGGTTCTGGGACAGCGGCAGAGCGCAGCTGGGAGGTGACCTTGTAAAACGCACTGCCCCAAAAAGATGAATTTGCAGAGGAAGTTTTACAACTTTCATCACTCGCTGGTTGCAGTAGTAATTTTTTCCTTTGTGAAGCCTGGCGTATTTTCAAAGCACGTATTCACTCAGCACCCACTTCGGTCTGTTTTTAAGTGTAACTGTGCATGCAGAGCACCCCAGGGAATAAGTATTTAAATGCCACTCCTCAAAGCCTGTAATGCAGTTAGCTGAAGCTTTACCTCCTGGAATCAACAAACCCTGAGCAGTAATAAATTTGCAAGTTTTTCTTTGTTTTAAGGGTTTTTTTGGGGGAAAAAAAATATGTAGTTTATCAAGAGCATCAACAATGTATTATGTTTTGTTTCCACACTATATACTGAGTCTTGGTTCATTGTAAAAGTGACTCCTGTTTTTTGTCTTTTGAGGATTCCTTAAACATTCCATTGACTCTTCTGTAAATAATGAGGTTTTTTATTAGCAATGTTTGTAACATTAATATTTTCAGGACTACAGATACACCTTTTAAATACATCTATATGCTAGTTAATTAGGAAGCTGTAGGCAGTGTTGGTTAGACAGTTTTTCATGTTTAACTCGCATTCTTATGGAGAAATAATTATTTCAGATAGTTTCATAAGGATGGAGATACATTGTTATTTCCTGAAAAGTGAATAATCATTTGGTTTTTTGACTACGTCACCTTTAGCACAGCAGTTGTCACTTAGAAAACAAGCCAGCCTCACTGTGTTCCACTGACTGTTGTCTGTTTAACGTGTCTCTCTGCATAGGCTCGTTCGCAGTTACAAACTGAACTCTGGGTCGTATGACTTGAAATAGCAACTTCTTTGTCCATACTTGTAGTACAAATGACTTTTATGTGCGGTGAAAGCATGTGTTTTTTTAAAATAACAGCTGTAGAGGTGCATTTCTGAGCTTTTAAATTCGCTGGCTTTGTCACTCTGTACTCGATATTTCAGCTGTATTACCAGTGAATTTTTTTCATACCTTTCAAAGCAACAACTTGAACATGACATTGGTGAATCACTGATACTTAGCGAGGGGGGAAATCTTGGTGGTGCTGCAGCACAAAAGATCAAAGGAATTGATGGATGTGTGACAAAGCAAAAAGGTCTTTGGTACAGCCAGGGATTCAAATCTACAGGTAGAAACTCTTTGTTTCTGCAGAAATTACTAGACAAGAGCCATCTTACAGGTCTTGTCATACCACGACTTTCCATAATTGCATGGATTATTAAGGCTGAGTCAAGTTCCAAATGTATGTGCCTTAAACATAAAAACAATATGCAAATACCACTTCTGAAGGGAACTGCAACTATCCTTGTAACCACAGAATGGTCTTTCCTGCGGTGACAGTCACAAGAGCTGTCCTCGTTCCGAGAGGTGGTGGTGTGACTGCAGCTCTGCTTTTTCCTTCTTCGAAAGTGCAGGGGGCCATGCAAGGCAGTAAGTAGTTTTACAAGTCATAAAAGGACTAGGGGTCGTTCCTTCTTACTTGATCTTCAGAAATTAACTTTTGTCTATTGTATAGATACAAATGAAATTATTGGAAATCAGCTGAAAAGAGCTGTGCTGAACAGTGCCTCTTTCCTGTTTGGAAATTCTCCTAAGAGGTTTTATGAGCTCTCTGCACCAATCCTGCAGCAAAGAGGAAGCAGCAAATAATGATTTCCCATCTCAGTTCACCAATTTAAGATCTAAAGAAAGGTTTGATGATTAAGCTTGAATTTTTTTTTTTCTCACAAGATTAATCCTGTAGGGAGTAATTCCATTTATATCAGTAAGATTACTCACGTGAGTAACCAGCTGCAGGATTTGCCTGTAGTATTGTGATTGCCTCGAGGGAAGTACAAGCAGCTCTGCAATTAAAATTACAGAAAGGAAAGGAGATCTGACCTTTTCTTTTCTTCTTTTAAAGTATCTACGTGCCTACTGTTTCACTGACGAGGGACAAGGCGCTGGCGTTCTGAGGCATTATGAGCAGCAGCACAGAATGGCTTTTCCTTAAAAAGAAAGAAATATTAAATGCTAAATCTTCGTTGTGAAAGGTCGAACGAGGAGGATCTCTGATGAGGGGTTTTAACTCCAAGGTACCTTAGGCTTTCTTTGTGTGCATCATTAGTGGAAAATTCCTTCATTCATTTCAGCAGATAAACAGTTGTAACTTTCAGGTTTGGTTGATGTGACATCAGTAACTGGCTGGGGCTGCCAGCATTCCAAAAAGGATATCGTCCTCCTCATCTGCAGCCACTCAGAGCTGTGGGGTGGAGCCTGCAGCACCAGCTGAAGCATTTACAGGTGCATAAGTAGGTAGGGAAGGGCACAGGTGATGCACCTGTCTCAGGGAGGGAGCACTGGCGCAAGTGTGTCATAACTTGTCAGCTGCCTGTGTTAGAGCATGAGCTCCTTTGATCCGCAGACGCACTCTCCACCTCGCTGCAGCCCACAGTTTCCAAATATTGGTCAAGAACCTCCGGAGATGAGTATCTACTACGAGAACTTTTTCCATCCGCAGAACATCCCTAGTCCACAGCGACCGAGCACCTTTGAAACGACGGATTACAACACCACTCCCAACCCTTACCTCTGGCTAAACGGACCTTCCATCACCCCACCACCATATCTCCCAGGAGCCAATGCCAGCCCCTTCATTCCTCAGTCTTACGGGATGCAAAGGCAGCTCTTGCCTAACATGCATGGCTTGGGAGGACCTGACCTTGGCTGGCTTCCTCTCCCATCCCAAGAAGAGCTGATGAAGTTGGTTAGACCACCTTACTCCTACTCTGCACTTATTGCCATGGCTATCCACGGGGCACCCGAAAAGAGGCTGACCCTCAGTCAGATCTACCAGTACGTGGCTGACAACTTCCCGTTCTATAACAAAAGCAAAGCTGGCTGGCAGAACTCCATACGGCACAACTTGTCTCTGAACGACTGCTTCAAGAAGGTGCCCAGAGACGAAGATGATCCAGGTATAGCGCTCTTCCTTCCCCCATGTCCCTATCCCAGTTAAACTTTGCTAATTTAAAAATGCCTAATACGCTGTAAAGACACCAAATAGCCTAGATAGAGGACATACACATAGTAGCTCTTCTGTTCTCGTAGGTCTGAACTAGAAAGCAACTGTGGGTGGCTGAGGTCTGAATCAGTGTGGCTATTAAGTCTCTGCAGGGAAGGGGGTTCTTTAGCACCCTTCTGAGCACGAGGCTCAGCAAAGCACAGGAGCAGTCTAACAGAGCAAGTCCCATCCAAAACCCATTTGGCACAATGTGCATTACTTCTGTTAAACTTAACTGGGAGTTAATGGAAAGGGGATAAAACAAACTCAGATTTGTCCAAGAGATCCAGTAGCTTTAGGGAGCCAGCAATAACTCTCAAGAGGAGAGCCGGCTGCTTTTATTTTGTTTCAAATAGCGTTTTGCTTGGATTCACACCTTTGCTGTTTCCACCCCCTTGGCTGTGATGCTGTGAGATTGTTCCTTTATTTATTGTTTTCTATCAGTAGCTGTTGACAACCATTGGGAACATGTAAAAGCCACTCAATTATGCTGCCACAAGGGGCCAAGAATCTGGATCTATCTCGTTAGGAATCTGTCCTACCTCACTGAATCTGGAGGAGCAGCCCAGGATGGGATTTGGTTACTCCCTGCTTTAAATTCAGAGGACGAGCTGTACCCTGAAAACCTCCTTCCCTCACCAAGGAAACAGAACAAAAAGCCCTCCCAGTGGCTCCACTTGTAGTTTTACCTGTGTGAAGAGGCAGGGCTAAAGGATGCAGCCCAAAACTTTACACTTTTTCCTGAATCCACAGGCTTCTGCTTTTGTGTGATTAGAAAATACATACGGGTTTTTACTTGTGCAATTGTTCTTTTTCTGTGAGAGAAACGTTGTAAAGCCCTTGAAGACTGCTCTTCGCTGTCTGTGTGCGTATTTTTCAACTAAAAATGTGCTTTTGTCCCCTTTGACAGGAAAAGGGAATTACTGGACTCTGGACCCGAACTGTGAAAAGATGTTTGACAATGGCAACTTTCGCAGGAAGAGGAAAAGGAAATCGGACATTGGGGCTAGTACTGCTGCTCTTGCATCTGAGAAATCAGAGGATGGTGCCCTGGCTGACAGCCCCAAAGCTGTAGAGCATCAGGATATCTTGGAAAACTCGTCACCTGGGGCTGACGATTCACCTGAGAAAGGATCTGCACCCCCATCTTCCAGTAGCCCATGCCTCAGTAGCTTCCTCTCCAGTATGACTGCGTATGTTAACGGCTCGAACTCAGGGAGCCGCTCAGTGCCTTTGGGACTCAGCTCTGAACCCACTGACAAAATGGGTCAGAACATGGTAGGCTTTAATTCCTACTCTCCACTCTCCAATGTCCCCAGTCATGGTGTGGGAGAGTGGTCCAATTCTGTGCCTTCTAGCCACCTTGGCTACAGCAACTCTGTGCTCAACCAGTTTAACACCCATTTTTACAACAGTATCAGCACAAATAACACACTGTATTCCAGGGAAGGAACAGAGGTTTAAATGAAGGGTTCTAAGACACCAAAGTATAGCTACTTATGGAAGGAGATGATCCGTGGACAGATGATTCTATGATTCTATGATTAGTGTTAGCTTGCTGTCTCTGCGCCCCACACTGCATCCTACCTTCCGACAGCTGCAAACTTGTTAGTCATGAAATCACAAACACTCACCATTCTGCAGGTCCGTATAAAATCAGGGTTCAGGACGCAAGAGTCGTGAAGAGTTCTCCTGAGACACAGCTTGTATTGCTGCCAACCGTGGTCATCATGAAATCACAAACACTCCCCATTCTGCAGGTCTGTATAAAATCAGGGTTCAGGACAGAAGAATCGTGAAGAGTTCTCCTGAGACACTGAGCTTGTATTGCTGCCAACCGTGGTCCTCTACAGACAGCCTTGAGAGGTTACTGTTTGCCTTAGGCATGAAGCTTTTTCTGGCATGGTACTAATACTGCTGTACTTACAAAGTGCTAGTAGAAACCGGGGTATATCTCTAAATATCCTCTCTTGCTGATGCAGGCTGCCAGTACTAGGCATGCTCAGCAAGCTTGGCCAAAGCTGTTCTGAGACACTGAAGGATCTATAATAAACACTACTGTATAGTGAGTAAAAAGCAACACTTGAACAGCGAGTGCTGCCTTTGGTTTTCTCTAATACTAGTGCATACGTTCCCTAAATTCTGATCCCCTTTCGACCTCAGGGGGAATATGGCTGAAGGAAGCTGGCACCATCGTGGGCACAACTGTCAGTTTGAAGCTGAAGGGAAGCAGAACAAAATACAATGGCATTGTCTTCTGCCGGTGCAGTTGGATGTTAATGCATGCAATTCTGATTACAGGGCCAAGTTTTAGGGTTTTTTGCTGGGCACATGCAAATCTATTCACATAAAGAAAACGGGACATGTCCTAAATATATATTTTATACATTTTTTTCTATCTTAAGGTTCTACATTAATCATGTCTACAGAGTAAAGAATTTGAATGGGGGGGAGGGAGGAAGGAAGGGAG
>NW_010226261.1:0-3059 GCF_000690775.1 Eurypyga helias
CCCTGTCTGCTTTACAATCCAGGGGGCTGCGCTGGGGTCCCCGGAGAGCAGCACATCTGGATGCTGCTAGCGGGGTCAGGTCCCCCCTTGCCTAGGGCCACAAGAACTGGAGTTCAATTAAAAGAAATCACGGTTAACCCTTTGCTTTCCTCATTACTCTTTCTTTTTTCCCTGCCCTCTGTCGTGTGTCCCCCCCCAACACCCTCTTCTCCACTCCCCCTTCAGCGTTACCACATGGCAGGCTGCTGCAGCAACCAGAAAAGCAAGAGGTTAAAGGGAAGAGTGAAACGCATCCTTTCAAAACCCAAATGGTTTCCTCTCTAGACAACACTCTACCAACCCCGAAAAACAACGGGGCTGGGGGAGAGGACAGGCTGAGGATCTTAACCGCGAAAGGAAGGGGAAAAAATATACCCTGGAAGGAGGCTCTGTCATCCACAGACCTGACAGAGCATTTTGGGTTTAGGCTGCGTGACCGACAGGTCTTGGACGGGCTGGGGGGTTGGGGGTGGGGAGGGAAGCCGAGAGCCGCAGGGAGAAACCACCTGAAAACCTGCCCAACATTTGCCAAACCCCCTTTTCCCAGCTCCAGGCTAAAGCGAAAAACACCCGCAGCGCATCCCCACGGCTCCCAAAGGCTGGAAGACGTCAAACAGACCCCTCCTTCCATCCCACCTAGAGATATTTTAGAAACCCAACTCTGCATTTTATTGCCAGACGGGCACCATGACCCCCAGGGGCTTATTTTGCATGTCTGAGGGTGGCTCGGACCCGAGCCCGTGCGGGTCCTTCAGGGTCTTTCCCTGCTCTCCTCATGTGTTTGGTCTAAAACGGGATTTGCGAAAAGTCCAAGAGATAAGGTAATGAGCGAAGCTGTTAAACATTGTAACAGACAAGACGAACAATCTGTTTCCCCCCCAAATAATGTAAAAAGAAAACCTTTGTTTCACCTCTTTTTTTTTTTCTCCTTTCTCCTCCCCTCCCTCCTAAAAAAAAAAAAATTATCTTGAAGTTATCTCAATTTTTTTGACCACGCTGGAATATTCATAAACTCCGTGTGTCAAGCTCTGAATCTTTCTAGGTGACTTTGGGTATTTAACTGTCGGAGAGGATGGGGAACGCACGGTGCTGATCAACACGAGCAACTTCTAATCTGCTGCTCGACTTTCGGATGCATATGTATATACAGTAAAGGAATTACGATCTGTTTAATGTGGTTACCACCAGACATCTGGAAAATCATTTGATCTTGGCAACCACGGAAGATTTCAAATGCTTACATTGGGACAGGCTGGTAGAAATCAGTTACTCTTCAATTATTATTTTCTTCACTCCGCTTATGAATGAAACGAAATTCTCGACCCAAGATTTTAATTAGTTCAATACTGATCTCAAACGCTTGGTATGTCCCCACCTCTTCGTCCTTCTAATTGGGTTACACCGACTGCAGCCTCACACAGAGGAGGTGAAAACGCCGGTTTGGGCGTGATCCGATCGAAATTAGGAAAGACAGGCTGTGTGTGTTGGGGGGGCGGGGGGTCGTCTTGGGCCAGGACTATTTCACGTCCAGTGTCAAAGGAGTTAACTCTCGGTGTAGTTCAATGCCAGTCCTTCGCGGGACTACATAACCCCCAAAATACGGATTTTCTGTCTGTAATTCACACAGGATTAGTGGTCATCACTTCATAATTAAAACCGTCTAGTTATTCCATAGGAATAATTAAAACCTTCACGAGCTTCAGTTGCAGGTCAGAAATATTCTTTTCGGAGGACGAAAAGAATATTCTTTTTCAGAAGACATTTGGCTCATCTCACCCTCTCTCACCCCAAGAGCATCAGCTGAGCTCTCGTTAACCCCCAGCCCGGGACTGTGGCCGTAAATAGGGGAGGGGGGCCCGAGAAACCAGCAGTCACACCCTGACCTTGTCTCCAGAAAGGGATTAATTTCCCACTAACAGTGTCCTCTATTTTTAACCAGCTTCAGGTAACTATATATGCACTCACCTGGCTCTAGGTGCATTGTGTGTGTCTATTACATATATACAAAACTTCCTATACAGAATGTCCTCTGTAAACGTGTCCACAATATTTACCATCATTCTCTGCCCAGAGCTGTATTTGCGAAAGGCCAGGGTCTATTCTGCTCCAGTCCTTACTGGAGGGAAATTCTCCACCGGCTTCAGTGAATGTTTAAAATTTCCGGGTCTGAGTTTCCTCTGGCACCGGCTCGGTTGCAGAATGAAAAACGCAACGTGTTTTGTTTATTTTCTAAACCCACATTCTTACTAGCAAAAAGCCCAAACCACAGCCTTGGGATTTGATCCCCAGAAAAGAATCCCAATTCTAAACTAAACTAATTGGGCAAACCTCTGCTTTTCAGCTATAGTCATAAAAAGGAATCAGTAGAGTTTTCCAGCCCCAGGACTGAAGGATCGAGTCCCTCCTACCTCTTGGTCTACAGAACAGCCCATGGGATTTGGGAACTTGATGCCGGAAAGTTATTCACTGCTAATCGGTACTAAGTAAAACATAATGTCTTAGAAGTGGTGTGGAGAAGATTCAATAGCTTTGAAGCTGCATCTCAATTAGGCGAAGAGTGGGGTGAGCAGTGTCCTGGCTAGTTTTATTTGAGCTCCATGTCCCAATAAAACAGCCCCCGCCCTCCCTTCCTCCCCTCCCCATTCCGCAATTATTGAAAAGCTAAGGCACAAAAAAAAAAAAAAAAAAAAAAAAGCCCCAAAAATACTGAAGGCCAAAAAAACAGACTGCAGTGCACTAGCTCCAAACGTCTGGCCCCTCGCTTGAGGCCATAATTAATTTGAGATTTATTTTTATTGGAGAGCCCGGTCTCGTCTGACCTTAGCCAAACAAGACTTCAGCTAGACCCTTGATGCGCTTGAATGGAACAGAATATTTCTCTCTAACTTCTCTTCAGGCGTCCGTGCCTGCTTTGAATTTGTCCCTCAGACTTCATATATTTGGAGATTTGCAGGAAAGATTTAAGGCATTTTTCCCCCTTAGCATTCCCTTTCTTTTTCTTCCCTTTTCGCTCCTCTTTC
>NW_010226261.1:3088-23166 GCF_000690775.1 Eurypyga helias
CTCCTCTCTGTTTAAACACGGGGCTGGGGGAGCATAGAGAAGGCTGGAATACGAAATTCTCTGGATCCAGCATATTGGTGGGGGGTGATTTTGTTCTTTTTGTAAATTGTGAAAGAATGGAGGCATTAGCAGGTCGCAGAGGTGGGGAGGGGGGTTGGTGTTTGAATGCTGCTGTCTGTAAAGGCGGGAGTCACTGTTAAAACTGTCCCTTGTGCCCGAGAGCCTGGTTTATTTTAGAAAGCTCCCACACGCTACATTTCCAGGAGAGAAACAACGTTTCTCTCACCTTTTCGACCTAAATTCAAACCTTGTCTTGAAGGTAAAGAGGGGAAGAAACAATGCCAGCCCCTCCCCAAACAGTTGCTGGGGCTGAGGACGGGAAAAACGTGAGAGCGGGTTCTCTGGACATAGGGAAAGGGATTTTTTCTATTTAAAATAGAGAGGTAGGTGCAAATAAAACCTAAATCCTTAAGCACCGAGTTGTCATAAGGCATTACTCAACGACTTACTGAAGTCTAACAACTTAGCAGCGTTTCTGCCTCGAGAAATGAGCGCCCAAAAAAAAAAAGGGGAGGGGGGGGATTTCGGTCTATGCGTAGATTAATCACGAAAGGTGAGAATGACATAAGAGGTGACGGCAGCTTCTGCTCACTTTACCTCTGCTGACAAAGCTACCGCAATTCCCACCTTCTCTGGGGGTGACTAGTCCCACGCCCCTGATCCCGGGTGGGAGAAATTCTGCGGGACGCCAGGAACTGTAGGAAAAAACCCGAAACGGAGACAAAACCGGATAACGGGCTAGAGGATGCTCTCAGTAGGAACCACACTACCTGGGCTGGGAAAAAGCAGCCTATAATGGCTTTGATTTTCCCTTTTTCTGCCAGCTAAAGCTCTCTAGCTGTTCTGAAGAGCGTGGTGCAGGTTTCCGTCCGCTCCACGCAGCCGCCCCGAGCACCCGTGGGGTGACCCGTGCACAGGACCCTCTGCAGCGCCTTCCCCTCGGCTGACTCAGCAGCCACCGGCGCCGGGTCCGGGTTAGAAAACCCCAAAGGAACTAGCGGGATCTTCTTGCCCTGCAACCTGTCCCCGAGCAGCCTCTGGCTGCTACTGTTCAGCGGGAAAGATAACGGGTCAGGGTGTGTCAGCAGCCTTCTTATTGCCCGTTCCAAAGAAAATCCCACTGTTTGTCCTTAAAAAAAAAAAAGTAAATTTGAACCCCTCTCTCTTTGGGGCATCTGTAAACTTTCCAGGCAGAGTGAAAGCGAGAACAAACCAAATATTGTTCCCAGCCACCCTGCCTATTTTGCCCCCATGAATATGCTCCTTTGTGCGGCACCACAAACGTTACCGAGTGCCTGAAATCCATTTTTTCCAGGGAGAGGTGCCGCTCCGCCCGGTGGCTCCTCGAGGGAGGGAAGAGCCCGGCGTCGCGCCCGCCCACCGCCCCGCGCTGCTGCCGCACCCGCTCCCCACGCGGAACACGCAGATGCTTCGGGGGGGTTCCCCTGAATTCCCCTCGGGAAACTGTTCTCATCACCCCCAGGCGAGGCAGAGGAACGGAGGGGTGATGCCAGGATACCCGCTCCCGCCTGCCCTCTCCCTGGGCTTCTCCTGCACGGGACTTTACCCTCACGCTGGCAGGGCTGGTGCGTGGGAAAGGGGGGGTTCATCCCGGCCCCGGGGTGCTCCGCAGAGCATCCCCAAGGAGCCTCGGGCGCTGCCTTGGGGAGAGCAGGGCAGGAGCTGTGCTCACAGGCTGGGGAACCGAAAGCAGAAGCGATGACTTTCTGTGTGCCAGGAGGGGAGGGAGAGAAGGGGAGATAAGCGTTTGGATCTAACCGAAAGGCTTAAGAAAAGCGGGCGAATTAACACTCCCCCAAAATGATTCTTGTACCGCTTTTACACACATATGAAACCACAAACTGGCAGTGCAGAAGGGGAACCAAGGCTGCTGTGGCCCGGAGTAGCTTGTGGCAATGGTAATAATTAAAAATTCAGTATTGAGAGGTCATGTTGCTTTGCTTATAGCCCTAATTCTTTCCATATCCCAACAGCCAGGATTCCAGTGCTGTCTTTTAAAATTTAATTTCCCAATTATTTAACATGTTTCATTCTCTAAAGTCAAATACTCATGTTTAGATGAGATTAGCACCCTCTGATATACTGTAAATTATTAAGTACTTGCAGATCAGTAACTCTCATAATGATAAGGTATTTCTATTCCTTATGCCATTTACACAAAATAAAACAATAAGGATCAAAATTCTTTTTTATATTTATGGTTTCCCACTCCTCTATCGTGTTGAGGCGCAGGCCAGAAGTCTGTACAAGAGAAGAGTGGGCAGTGCTGTCATGAGGTTATACAGGATCATTTAACCGCACTTTAGATACAGATCCATGTGTCCTGTGTGGTTGAGATGTAAATCAAGGTTACAACACCGACAAGCTGAACTTTGCCTGTATGACTCAATATAAACCATCCTTCTTAAAACAAGCCATTTTAGAATTGAAATCCTCCTCTTCCTCCTCCAGCTACCTAGCCCAAACCATCCCTTCTGCGTTTTATACTTCTCCATCCCAGAAGACAAGCAAACAAGTTTGGTGGGTGGGTTTGTGTGGTGGTTTTTTTTTTTTTTTTTTCCTTCTTCTTCTTCCTTTGGGGAAGGAATGACATGAAAGAAAATATTGGAAAAATGGCCTGGGGAAGAGAGAGGAATTGGAACTCAACCTCTGGCTTTTCCAACTTCTTGCTCACCACAACTCGGGAAGTCCTCAAAAATCAGTGTGGGGAAGCAGGAAAGAGAATCATAGAATCATGGAATGGTTTGGGTTGGAAGGGACCTTAAAGCCCATCCAGTTCCAACCCCCCTGCCATGGGCAGGGACACCTTCCACTAGACCAGGTTGCTCCAAGCCTCATCCAGCCTGGTCTTGAAGACATCCAGGGATGGGGCATCCACAACATCTCAGTTGCTGCCTAAACCTGAACAGCACCTTGTTCTTACACAGCTTTCATCCATATTTTAAAGATGGAGAAAGGGATGAACAGAGAGTTGGAGTGTCTTGCTCAGGAGTACCAAGCCCACCCCAGCAGGGCTTGGATCCATACTCACATTTCCCAACTATCTTTGTAGATCATTAGTCAATCGAAACTCTTCTACAAATAAGCCAGTCGCCATCAGAATCTCTGTTGGCCCTGGATGCATTTGAGTCAGTGGGAACCATCCCCAAACTCAGAGGAGCCAGAGATTGACCTAACCTGAGTGTTTAAGGCTCCGATTCTCCTGAAGTTAAGCATGTTCCTATTTTTAAGGACAGCCTCGCTGGTGTGAGTGTGCTACCCAGGTACCATTTTGCACCACTGGTACTGGGCTGCCCAACTTAACACTTTTACAAGTCAGTGGGTGAGATTTCCTTTTGCCTTCAGAGGCTTTTGTATCAGCCTTATGAGGCTTCCATTGAAATCCTGGCAAGTGTTTTAAGCACAGGAACAAGTCATTTCCCCAGTGACATTTGTGTGAATGAAGCTTTACAGACAAAATACCAAACACAAGGTCCTTGCCCAAAATAACGGCAGCTGATGAGGAAGGGTTATAATGAAAGGCAGAGAGTTTAGCATCACACAGCTCGCTCATCCCTCTGCTGCTGGAACACTGGATGTAAGTCCAGCCCGAGGAGTTCTTCCTGGTGGATAAAACACATACTTATGTGCAGAGAACTTTGTCCAAGTACTTTGCCTGCAGGATTGTACTTAATGAGAAGGCTATCCTGACACAGTTACAGACAGACTCACTCAATCCTGCTGGAATGTTAAATTATTTAGGCCTGCATCTTGGTTCCACTTAATTCAAAAGGAATTTTGCTACTAACTGGGGCGGCAGCTGGATCTAGCCTCACAACAAAAGGCAATGATACTGTAATATAGGATGTCAAAGGGTCTTCATTGTAAACAGAACACGTCTAAGATCATTTCCCACATACGGGAACTCCAAAGAGGAGTTAATGCGTAAGCTGGGCACAGACTGTGTAACATGTTTCTTTGCTCAAACTTTGAGTGAATTGGCTGTTGCAAGACTTGAATTTAATTTGTTTTCCACGGGGTTTCTATTCTCCCAAAATCTGGTCCAAAGCTATGAATTTAATAAGCACAATTAAATCACCAACATCGCCTGAAACACTGAGCTAGGAGTGTGATTTTGTGGGAATACCAACTGAATGTAGAATCTTGACCATTCCTGGTTGTATTTGCACTAGAAACCTGGTTCAGAGAGTTCATCCAATCAGGGAATCCAAGTAATGCCACATGACCTGGAAGTGATCCCACCAACCTTGCATTTCAAATACTAATAACCCTAACAAACTGCCTGCAAAATGCACCATAGCCTAGGGGTTTCTACACAAATCAGAGTGAATAATTTCCAATAACATCTACGTATATAAAAAGCACAATTGGCACATGGATCATTGACTAAGGGGAAGAAAAAAAAAAGATGAAATTCCTGTAATAAATTATTCATTACAAATTATCCACCCAGCTCTAGTTAACACCCTTCTGTGTTTCTTCAGCCTGGGAGAGAAGAGGCTTGTGTTTTAGATTTTCCCTAACTGCTATTGCATGCAGGGTTTGCCTTAAACGTGTAACCCAGATGTCCCAGGCTTGGTTTATTTACATTCTTGGGAACTGTTGTGGAAAAGAGCCTATATGATGTCAAATATAATATAGTACTCAATTGAGTTATAAAGGGACAAGGCTGTGCCAATCCTTCTTCGGAATTTGGTTTAACCTTATGAAAGAGACAGAAGTGGCCCATCAAAATATATTCTAAGATCCCTTTTATTTTTCTTATTTAAATACATATACAAACAACTATTTAGAGGGCAAGATCTAGTGGTATCTGGCATTAGCCATTATCAGTAAAATCAACTGAAGTCAGTTTGCCCACTGAATCATATGGAAGCATTGCCTAAGGAAAACCATAAGTAACACGGTGAAAGAAATCCCAGTATTACATAGCATTGACTGGTGTGACAAACCATTTCTTCAGTAACTGAAAGAGATGTTTTGGTTTAACTCATTAAATATTTTCCCCCTCTAAATCCATTTTGAAATGGACCTTTCAAAAAACATCACATATCATCTTGCATACTGAATTCAATAGTTGGCGCAGCAGAGAAGTAGAGGGATATGAAATGAAATTTAGCTCTGGTTCGAGACTAAATGGTATCTAGGAAATCAGAAAATTGGAAGCCAATTTAAGAAACCGCTGTGATATAACATTGGAAACACAGCACCACTATCATATTGGTTTCAGAGCAGCAAACCACTACTATAATGTAATTCAGGACACACTTTCTATAATACTAGTTGTAGTATAACCCACCAAACCAAGCATCATGCATTATATAAAGACAAGATCACTTTAGCATATTGTTGGTCCCTGATGATACAACTTTTGACTTAACCCTGTATATTTCTAGAGTGGTAACTGTGATACTTGAGACTCGAACCCCTCTCCTGGCAAAGGTAGAGAGATTTATTCATGCACACACACGCTGCTAAATTCAGTGAGAATGGGAATGAGATTTTCAACTAATACAAATGATTGTGAATTTTGGAGGATTGTAATTTTTGACATTACCTGTTTAAAGATGCTGTCATGTCTTACCTTGACGTAAGACGAAGTGTCTGGTACGGTCTGAAACATCCTTACTTGTTTAACAGAAATATGTAAAGGTCCTAAAATTGACCTGAAATTAAAAAAATAAAATCATATATATGTATACAGGAAAGAAACAAAGCATTGGTTTAAAAAGTAAGATTAAAGAGGAGTGATCAAGCATTTAAGTGTAGTCTTCAAAGAAAACGTCCACCACAGTATCTGAAAGTCGAGTACTAAACAAGACTTAATAAAGCAGGGTTTTATTTCTACATTTTAGCAACAGCTTAGTTTTGCTTTTGGATTCTACCCCCTGACCTCCAGGAAAAGAACCTTCTTCACTTTTGACCACAGCAGAGGGAAACGTTTGACATTTGATTAACTGAATTTCTTAGCCAACAATTAAAAGCCAGCTGAAATACTCATGTTTTCATGTCGAGACTAGTTAACCCTATTGACTTGTATCCAAGGGTTTCACTTGGCTAAATGAAGGGCAGTTGCATTTCGTGACTCATTGAAACCATGCCCGAGCCATTAGCCTGCCGGTCTCCATTGATTTAAAGAACCTTTCTCACCAATAATAATTAATCAATACATTAAAAAAAATAGGAACGGAAGTATCATTCCAAATAGCAATAAACCCTTCCAGGGTTGTCAGGCTCAAACCCTTCTATTTTGGATAGTGAAGTTACTCAGCCAAACACAGCGGTGCTTTATCTCAAACTCGCATCAATGCACTGCATCTGGTTTTCTGGACTTCCAAGACTTGATGATCTCCTGATGAACAGGTTTTTTTGCCTCCCCCCCCAAAGTCATCACCACAGAGATATAGAGATTAACAAGGATCGTGAAAAATGTAATGGTGTGTGGGAAAATAAATCTGCAGTCACTAAAGTATCCTACAACTAGTTTTCCTACCCGCTCCTCTCAGGATCTTGGAAAGCGCCAGAAAGCGATTAGCTGAGTGTAATTAGTGCCTCGTTAAGAAGCACGAGGCCCCCCGCTCCCCCCTAGCATGCAGCTCGTAAGTGCTGCTATTCTGACGGTCCCATTTTCCCGGGATGGGAAGGGAAAAGTTAGAAGTTTACCCATAATTTATTCTGAAAATGTTACACTACAGAATCAGAAATACGCAGAAGAGTTGCGCTAAGTGGTCAATACTCCTGGGTGGGTTTTTTTTTCCTTGTAAACTCTTCAGGAAAAGCTGTGGAGTTCAGTTTGCCCAGCTCTAACAGAAGCAGACAACCCTGGTTAATCACGACACATCCCTGGCGTGATGAAGGCAGAAGCCCACCCCGCGCCGGAGCTGTCTGCCCCCCCGGCTCGGTAGCTGCCAGCCCGGGTTAGCTGCCAGCCCGGCAGCGAAAGCCGCGCTCTCCTCGCCCCCGGCAATGCCAAGCACCGCTGGCTTGCTTTGGAACATCTGCTGGTCCAAGGAAAAACCAATAATAGAGAAAGAAAACAACAAAAAAAACAACCCCAAACCACCCTCAGCCCAAAACCTCTGGAAAATAAAAGTTCACTATCTGCACGTAACTCCCCCTTTTATTGATTTTTAAAGCATTTATTACGCGGCCACCTGGCACAGAAGGGCAACCGATTCTAAAAATCGGCAATGTGTTTCTGATAAGTACAATTCTTTTTTCTGTCGTCCTCCCTCCTAACACATTCCAGTTTCTTTTGCTTCTGAACTTGCAAGGGGGGGTGGGGGGTAGGCAGAGTTGAGGGACAAGGTAATTTTGCCCAGCCAGTAAATTTTCTGGGGTCAAGGATTCACATAGCAGTTTTCCCTGCTCCCCTCTTTACCCCTCATTAGCGCTCCCCCCGATTACCTCCCTCTTATAATTAGGCATGTTCAGATAAATAAATACATCTGCATATTTGGAGCCAGTCTTCCGAAATCTGCTGTGGATTATTTATCAATCGTACCGCCCTGCCAGCATCAGTCACAATAAAAGGGCCTCTTAAACTACTAGATTCTCCTCTTGCTTATTCTTATGACCATGATTTAAATGACTCACCTTTTATACCCTTTCCCCTCAACCAGTGGCAGAGCAGTTTGTAAAGATCCAGGTTGAGACCCAAAAATAAGAACTCCCCACCGGTTCTGGATTACTGCCCTGCCGCTGCAGGTTTGCAAAGTGGAGAGATTAAACTTCTTAGATCCAAAGTAGCGCTGAAGTTAAAATTCCCAGCCCATCCAGACAGGCTGCATCAACCAGGCATTTCCTCAGGGGGCTTCTGTAATGCTCGCAGCTCCAGGACGTGCTTTCCTTTCTCTCTCTTCTATGCCCTCTACTTTCCACTTGAGTTCCGTTTTCCCCCCTTATCAATATTTCAGCTCTTCCCTCAGATTAAGCACGGCTATGTGGCATCTTCGCCCAATAAGCCCGCCTGGCGCTACTCGCAACTTTAAAGACAACCCCCCACCCAAAAAAAAAAAAAAAAAGGGAAACAGAATTCACATCTTTCTTTAAAATATATTGCTGAGGAGTCAAGCCGAAAAGAGACGCTGAGTGGAGCTCAAGTGCCGCTTTAAATCCTCTTTTTAAATAAGGAAGTTTCAAATATCCGTTTTTAAATCATCGTTCCTTACTTTGAGCTTTTGCCTTTTTTTTTTTTTTCCCCTCCCCTGACTCTTACCTTGAAAACAGTTAACCCATTTCCCCCTGAAGCAGAACCGAAAATGTGACAGACGCTGCAGATGCACACGGCTGGAAAAGGGAGATGAAATCGCCTCGAAACTATTCCGTCTGTTGGATCAAGAATTCAGCCCTTCTCTCTGCAAGCCGAAACCTCCAGCTCCTTGGAGCCATTTATTAATAGCCTATCAAATACTAACGCGTTTCGGGAGGGAAAGGACACACATCTTCAATTCAGGGATATTCCCCCCTCCTCCAAGGGGGTCACGTTGCATATTGTCATCTCCGAAGGGTTCGCAGATAATATTTTGCACTAACCTGGGGAAGAAACTTCCAGAGATTTTAGTACGACATCAATTTTAAACGTAACCCTCGGAAGGGTTACCAAAACTATTTGGAAAATGTCCTTCCACTCTCTATTCTTTTTCTCTCCTTCCCGGCTTTGCCCCAAATTCCAACATATTGAAACATTTTTCTCCTTAATAAGAGGAACATATAAAGTGAAGGGGTGAAAGGGCAACTTGGGAGCCGTGCCTAGAGCTCCGCACACAATTTACTCTCTGGTAGACGAGGCGTTTAGCATTCCTCCCAATTTCCAAGGAAAACAGACTCAGACCTGTACCCAGTGACCAGGGACCTCGCCAGAGCCTCTTTTTAATATAGAAATTCTTCGGATTCTTTGTTATTATTGTTGTTGTTGTTTGCGTTGAAAGAAACGGTTTCCTTGGCGTGGTAAAGGGACAGGGATTTTAGGAGGAATATCTGGGGAAGATAACTTCCGATGGAAGGAAAAAAAAAAAAAGAAATTAAAGTGACGGGAGGGACTTGCGAGGTGTGTAGGAGAGAAAAGGGGACCCAAACCTAAAGATAATCAACGTTGTCATTAATAAATATCGCGTTCATCGGGGTTAAAAATCCCGTTTGGAAGCCTCAATCTCATTATTCGGGGGGAGATGCGAAGGACCCTCTCTGCACTCTCACAGTCGAGCTAGTGACCGAATCAGATCACATTTCAAAGTCATTTTTCATTCTTTTCTCACGTTTCCACGTGTGAATTACACAAAACACGTAGCTGCAGAGGAACCCCGAGGGCTTACTCTTGTGTTAACAAAACCCTCTTCCTTTTATTTTCGTGGAGGGGCAGCTAACGGGCGTTATGCATCTCTCCTCCCTGCCTTTTCCCAGCAAGTTTCCTTTATTTTTAAGCAAACGTGCCCATAATCTCGGCTTGCCCCTGACAGGGATCGCTGAGCACACGCACCTAATAAGCCGCAATGAAATAAACTTTAAAGGTTGGCATCAACAAAAACCCAAAGGTTAGGACGTAAGGCACTGAAGTTCAGGGGAAAGGCTTGCCCTGAATCCTGAGCTGGGTTTGCTACCCCTTGTAATCAAACCCCACAGTCGAGTCGAGAAACCCATGTGGCTAGTTGCAGTCATCTTGGGAGCTTTACTAGCCCAAAAGAAAATTGCTGGCAAATTGGAAACAGCTGTAGCATTGGAGACGGGGAAAAAAAAAAAACACCCAACCAACCTCAACGCTCCACACCAAAACCAGCCACCCCCCCACCCACGCTCCCGAGCAGAGAAAGTTGTGGAAGTCGTGTTTACACGACTCGCTCCAACTCAGACATGACATCTCGAGTTTTCATCAACAAACCCTAGGTGACTTGTGTGTAAGCAACGTTTCAACATTCATCACCGGCAGTGATTTTTTAAAGATGCCTATGAAACCTCTCCCTCTCGCACACAGGCGCTTCCAGGTCGCTCCTGCAGCAGCCCGTGCCTGTGCCCCCCCCTCCCTCTTTAACAGGGTGCTAGCAACACAAACAGTGACTTAAAACCCACAAAGAATTTTATCCAAGGGGCGGGGGGGAAAACCTGACAAGTGCTCCGTTCTCATAAGCCTGTCGGACAATTGCTAGAACAAATGAAACAGTGGAAAAGCTCCGAGTCCTGCAAAATGTGCTCTTTTCATGTTTTCTATTTATTAGATACGTTAAGAGAAAACAGACTCATATGAGTCCCAAATGTAGGCAGAGTATTAAAAGAGGCATGTGTATGCTCCAGCAATTACAGCTGAATTTGATTAAAAACGTCATGAGGACTGCAAAAGCAGGAGTTACCTGATACACTAACCCTGAGGTTGCTTTAGGATGAATTATAACACAATTCATTTTATTTTAATAGGTCACTATAAGATTAACTGTTTAAGGATGGAGCTGCGCTATAAATGTTTACATCAAACCAGAAATAAGCAAGCTTTACTTTCTGGTTGTTTAGAAATAATGTTTATTACATTTTAAAATTCCTCAACATGTTAATTAGAAATAAAGGGAAAGTATGTGAAGTCAAAAGGAGTTCCAGTGCTTGACATGTAACCACACACACACTTCTGTGCTTCAGTTTCTCTTTCCTAGGAGGAAAACGTGGTGATTTTTAACTGGCCATCATCATTTCCACATGCTACGGGAAAATAATGAGAACAACTTTTTTTTCCCCACCGCTCCTCTCACAGTCTCGGTCCGAAATTTGAAGGTGCTTTGTAGCCTGGGCCCGTGGTCAGGAAGACCAGCCAAAACTTGGGGTGATGATTCCCTCCCCGTAGCCCAGTGAAATCAGCCACCACGTCAGCCAAACCTCGGTGAGGTGGTGGGTGTGGAAAGCTCGAAGACCCATCTGTGACCAAGGGACAAAATCTCATGGGTGTGACGGACTTCAACGCGCCTTCCCACTTTCTGTTCCCAAGGCAGCGACCGTCTCTTGGAACCCGCTTTAGCTGGTACAAATGCAACTCGCAGATAGCTCCAAGGGCTTGAATAAAAATAGCCTCATAAATTTTCCCCTCAAGAAGGAAAAGGTGAAACAGAGAACTAGCATGGAGAGAGGTTCATCTGATATTTCATCTGGTGTACTGCTGGGGAGTTTTTGGATGAGATAAGAACTCCTCTGTAGTAGCAATTTTTTTTTCCCCCTGTGCTATCATTAAGCACCATCTAATACAATAGGTACTTGTGCATGGCTGGAACTGTAAGGAGCGGTTGAATTAAATTCTCCTTATTCATAATAGTGCTATATTGCTGAAATTAAAACTTTAATTCTATAGGAAATTCCTGCCTGTTAAAATTTATTTTCATTTACAATTGACAAGAGGGGTGAATTTAGAATTTTAGCACGCAAAGAAATTTCTGTAACATGTACTTCAAGGAAAACTGAAGCGATCATCCAAACCAGGTTTCATTCAGAGAAATCAGAAAGACCCATTTCAGTGAAGATAGGCTGTTTCATTTTCACTAGTTAATGTAACTAAAAGCACTTTGATGAATTCCACTGAAAATCAGCAAAACAGCTGTAAATGTTTTTGAGAAAAACATTTCAGCTTTGCTAAATCACGGTCTACCACAAAAACCGCTTGTGAACTAGAATATGTTTCACCCTGGTTTAATACTAATGATGAATGATGATGACTAGTATATTCAAATAAATAATCATTAATTATTGATAAAATCATTACCACAACAAAAGGAAAGCTTTAGTTACAGAGACAAAATGATGGGATAGGAAAAAAGGGATTGCCATTATTGTTAGATTCTATATTCCTCTTGAAAAAGGAAGGTTTGGTGAAGGTTCATGTGTGTCCCTGGAATTATAAATTCTGCTTAATGGGAACAAGAATCTTTCATTTTTGCTGCACTGCCTTGATGTGAGGACATGTTACTGTTCAGACTCTTTGACTAGAGTTTATTGTGAAGTTAGAAAAAGTGTGGGGTTCGGTTTTGTTTTTAAAGACATGAACATTTACAAAACATCGGAGTTTCCACTCCCTGTTGTTTATAAACATTTGGGGGAGTTATTTACTGTCCATAGGATGTCAAGTAACTCTCCTGTTAAACCTGTTTTGACTTGTGGCAGGCTGCGTGTGTTCCTGTTCACGGGGTTTGACTTTCTTTCGTTTTCTTCAGAGATATCCTCCTGCAGCGTGGTTTAGGCAGAATATAAATGTTATAATGAAGGACATTTCCAAATACAGTTTAACAGACACAAGGGCAGGAAGGCAAGTTGAAGGATGGGGTGGTGAGACCTTAGGCCTCATGAGAATATCCTGGCGGGACAAAAATCACTGCGAACCCTTTACACTGTCCAAGCTCTGACCCTCCTGAGTGACCCCAGCAGCTTTTGCATGGGCCCTCTGCTCCCCTGGGACCTCATGACTGTAGATGTGCCCCTGCTGACGCCATTTTTTACTGGGAGTTTTGTGTTCAGCCCTTTCAATGCTCATTTGGTGACAAAATGCCTGTTGGCCATGCCACACCTTGTAGCAACTGCTTCCCTGAGCGGCCATGGCCACCAGTGACAACCACTGCAAGGTCCCTGGATGAAGACGGGTCATGCTGAGGTCCCCTTTGTGGCAGGGACCCCTGAGGTGAATGACTCCGCCACAGGCAGGGCCTGGGACCTCCTCCTGCCCCTGGAGGGGGCATGCTGAGGGGCAAAGGGACCTGCGGGGGGGCATCACCCTTGAGGGGAGAGGGGTCTGTGCTGTGAGGGGCTCTGCAACCCTTGGGGAGCGAGGAGAGGGCGTGGTGCCATGAGCCTTGCAGCCCTCCCCGTGCCAGACAAAATTGCGGGACATGTCGTGAGGAGCACCCTGCCCTGTCAGTCTCTGCCAGTCAGGGGAGAGTGGCCCCTTGCGATTGGCTTTTCTCCCTGAGAGGGTGGGTCAAGGGCCACAGGCAACCAATGGGAAGCGGGGGCACTTCACACTTCGCAGAGGCAGTGAAATGGCCACCGTGCTGCTCTCTTCAGCCGCCATGATGGCCGTGGCACTCAGCAGGCTCCTCCTCAAATCCCTCTGCTCCCTCCTCTGTCTTGCTCCCTCTTTCACCCCCCACTTCTGCACCCTTTTATGTCTACTGTGCCCTTTTAAAGTCAATAATGCCAGCATTTATCATCCCAAATGAGCCCCTACCACCCTCTTTCACTTTCACACACCAGCATCAACACCTGCCTAGCTGTCGCTAACTAGAAAAACAGAAGAAAAGAAGTAAAAGAAATCAAAAGCAAGCCTCTTCCAGCAGAGTTCTGCCTCAGGAGAAAAGAGAAGTAGTGGTGACCCTAAGTTCGCTGCAAGATTTGCTGTTACTTTGCTTTTTTGCCATCGATTTTACATGAGGCACCTCTTCTAGGAGAGCTCGACATCGTTTTTTTTTAAATACAAAACCTGAGGGTGTCCTTGTCTCCTGCATAGCTCCCCCTGCCCATATAGTGCAGCTGCACAGCTCAATCCCTCTGCACCTGCTCACCTGAGGGTTTCTTCTTTGCTTGCTTTAGGCAAAACTCTGAAGTCTTGCACCATGCTGATGGGAATCTGCAGCTCCCTTAGAGCCTCCCCAGCCAATTTTGTCTTGAGTTCCTGGAGTAGGTGGAGTAGGAGAGACCAGGAAGCCTGGGAAGACACATCTGCAGGTCTAAAGGGGCTCCATCTGTTCTGGTGTCCATGGAAAAACAAACAAGCAAGCAAACACATCCATTATTTCTTTCCAGAGGTTAATTTCTTGAAAACATCTCACCTCGTGTTTGAGTCAGTGTGGATGGTAAAAGAGGTGAACAGGAGGAAAGAGAGCGAGAAGGAAGTTGGCTCCACCAAAAGGCAACACAAACAGCTGAAGGCATGAAAAGAAGGGGAAAAAAAAGAACCCCAAGGTGAATTAAAGAAAAATAAATGTCTAAAACAGGAGCTTGATGTGATTCCAAGTGTTTTGACATGGAAGCATGTTTCCCATTCCACTTCTCTGCAGAGAAGTTTTCTCTTCAAATTAGATGAGCCATAAAATAAAAAGGAAATTTAGAACAACACTGTAAAATGGTGTTTTACAGCCCTTTCCACAAAAGGCTTTCCCTTGAAGAGCTCTTGTACCTTGGGCCTTGTCTACGCACTATCATCAGACAGCTCTGACTATACCAGTCAAATTAAAACATTTCAGTGCCCGCTCCTCCCCAGCAAGGCTGCAGCCTTTTCGGTATAAAGGTGCTTTATGCGAGAATAACTATTCCCATATGGAAAGGAGCGATGATTTGGGAAATCTCTCTGGTTAATATTATGAAGTGCTGGCTGTGAGTGTTTGCTGTATCATGAAATGGCTCAGTGTCAGGGCATATCCCTGTTTGCTGACAGGGCCTCCGGGACATCCCTACCAGAATAGAGATGACAGAAAGTACTGAGCTCAACAGATTTTATTTTGACCAACGTTTTATGGGCCAAGGAGACTGTCTCGGGAAAGAGGAAAATAATGTTCCCTATGCAAGGAAAGGAGGTGGAAGTAATGCAGATTTGCTGCAGACAACAAAAGTGTGGAGGGGATGAAACAGGGATTTCAAGGAGTTTCCTAGGGAAAATGTGAGGATGGGAGCATGATCTGTGTGAAGGAGAAGAGAAGGCTCAGCTTCCTTTTGTGTGCATGATGGAGAGCACTTGAGGAATATGCTCAGAGGTGCCTGGGCTGGGGGCACTGCCCGTAGTATTGGTTAATCCCTCATGGCCTGAGCACACGAACCCTGGGACCTTGGAGCTAACTACTGAAGCTGGATACGTGCTAGAACTGTGACAATAAGCAGAGGAAACGTGAAGATGGCTACAGAATAACTGCATTCAAACGAACGGCTGCGCCAGTACCTAGGAACACAACAACTAAATGAGAATAATGTTAACTCAGCTAAACCAGTACAAAATCTGTGGTGGTCCAGGCTTCTGCAGCTGATGGCTGTCAGAAATCAATAGACTATGGTCTCCATAAGGCTCTTTTCCTGCTCGGTAGCTAAGATATGAAAGGTATGTCATAAATTACAGATTTTAAGGTAAAACCAGACCATCTCCCCTGAAGGACATGGTTTGCGAAGTTTTTCCAGTTTAGAAACAATCCTCAGAGCATGATGACTTCTTCCAGTTGGGCTTTCAGAGAAAGTGTATACAACCTCACTTTTTCATTCCACAACCACGCTTAGAGACAGTTTTTTGAGCTGTCTAGAACAATGTGAATTACTGTTCTCTAATATAACCAGCCAAGGTATTTTTGTCTTTGAAATACATTACAGATGAAGCCTACACACTTTTCCAGTTACTATCACAAACCGTGTCCACATGGGGATAAAAGGTGATTATAAAAATATCCTAGTGACCACGTGAACAGCTACTACCTCGTCCTGTTGGTACTAAGCCACATTGCTCTAGGTGGCATATGAACAAAGACCAGATGATGATCCAGGCCCCAGAGAGCTTCTAGATTTACACAACACATTATAAAACCCTGTAGTGTGATAGACTGACCCGTGAGCTGCTGTTGAAGCCAGCATGTGCTCTGCAATCCTTGAAAGTCGAGCAGTTTATTTTAGGAGCCTGCCTATGGATTGAGCAGCTTAAATTTGGGCTCCTAATTGGAAAATATTCCAAGTCTATAAAGAGATCAAGATGTTTCCTTTTTTCAGCCCAGGTATGACCATCTCCCTCCGCCCCCCCTCTCCCCAGTTAAAAGCGAATCCCTTCTAAGCACTCCTGTTTGCTGCGGGAACTGAAGTCGTGACACTGAGTCACACATCCTTGGGTCTTTAGAGGTGTCCGGTTGCTCGCTCAACTTGTTGACTGCTCCAGTCACTAGCCCTATTTCCTGGACTTATCTCACCGACCAGATTTCCCCTCTCCTCTCTCCCTCCTGTGGCTCGTAAACACTTGAAATCTACTGTGAACCCAATCTAGTCTCACAGCTGCTTGTGAGTACAAGCAGCAGCAGATAGCAGGAGATAAGGAGCGAGGCCACATTGTCTTTTTCCAGCGTGCACTGAGAATTCACTTTTAAATCTGAAAATTGTTTGCTTAAGGAAAAGGAAATGTGCATGTGTGTGTTGGGGGACAGTGAGAGAGGGGAGGGAAAAAGAGGAAGGGAGCTGTTTTAGAGACCAAATAGGGTCGTACGAAAGGGAGGATTGATGGAGATTGATGAAGGAAGTTCAGTGAAGGTCCCCGAGCAACAGGCACTTGTAAACCCTCTGCTCCTGTTATCCTGCCCCGTTCCTGAACATCAGACCATTCCCAAAGGGGAGGTGGCGTTTCCGCAGCAGAGCCCTTGGATGACCGTCTCCCTCCAGGCACTCCAAGGCCGAGTTTTGCTGGAGTGACACCCTATGGGAAGTTGCTCAAGCCGTGGGGAAGGCCTCCAGGTTGTGTCCGCATGAGACAAATTCTGCCGAGCTACTGTGACGCTTCATCACTGAACTGCTAAAAAATCCCAGTGCTCAAACTGGCACTGCAGAATGGTAGGAAATCTCTACCTCCCCTCTCCTGCATGCATGAAACATGTTATATACTTCATGTCCCAGCCTTGCTGGGTGACATACAGACACTTGTCCATACCAGCTACTGCTGACATCAGCAGAACTAGCTTATTTCACTTCCCAGATCAAGGGGAGGTCAGGTCTAACGGCAGGCTTAGGTAAGCACGGCTCTGTTGATGCCTGTAAGCAGTGTGATTCCTGTCTGACAGCGCTGTGCTGGCAGCATTACGATGCTGGGGTGGTTAGAGTGACTAAAAAATGTACTTTTACAGGTGCAGCTGACGGCTCATGCGGTGGTTTCATTGCACAGCTACAATGCATAGCTGGAGCTGCTCCATCTGTGCTCGGGATACGTGAACCCTCTTGTGCTGGTGAAATGGTCCGAGTGAAGGAAAACTCTGGAGCGACATGGCTATAAACACTTTTATACGACTGGTTTTGTACAAGGCAGGGATGGTCCCTTCAGCTGTATCACTGCGGTTAACGCAGCAAAGCTTTCTGGCACAGATTTTGATCACAGTGACCAAGCTCCCACTGACTCCTACAGGAACAGAAATCTGCTCAAAGTAAGCACATCCAGCAGCCCCAGAACGCTTGTCTCTGAACCGTGCAACATTTCCTTTTGATCTTTGAGGTACCAAGATATCCCGACTTCCACGGATCAGATAATGACTCAGGGCCCGAGGCAGCCCAGGTCTGAAGGGAATGATAAAGACAGTTTGTGATCCCCACATGGCAAGTGCTATGTATATTAATGAATCCATCTCCTGGTGGTGCTGAAGTCAATAAAACCTGCTGTTGACTCAACTGGGTGCAAGTTTCAGACCTTGTTTTGTGATAAATTTGGAGTCCTTGGTACTCATTCTTCAAGAAGCTGGGATGCAGCAGGGATGAAAACAGTGAAGGGAAATTTGAGGGGCTAATCCTCCTCTCTGTGTACATTTAAGATCCAGGCAGCTTTAAGGTGCATGTGTGGGAAGCACCCAGATTTTTACAAAGGCTTTCAGACCAGCTACCTCTCAAGAATTGTCTTTGGGAATAAATGTATTGGAAACAACCAGAAACAGGGAGAAATTCTGAGGCAGAAGGAAGCAAAGAAGAAATTGGATAGGTCATTGGTGCCTGCTTATCCATGGAGCAGGCATACCTCATTTGGAAAACTCAACTCATTTCCTGGGATCAGAGAGGCTCTGATGAAGGTCCAGGAACTGAAAGAGGAGGTTGAGCCGCTGATTTGGCTGGTGATCAAGTGCTCCATGGAGACAGCTCCTTGACTTGCAGTAAGTCAACTGCAAGATGTCTGTTCATACAGATGTCAGTGGGTCATAGGGGACTTACAAAACCCTCTGGCTCCAGAAAATGACAGTGGGAATAAAGCACTAATGTGCTTTGGCACATGCAGTTTAAGAGTTTCAGTGCTTTGCAGACCTGTCCTTTGTTTTTTCTTTGTTTTGGTTCCCCATCTGTAGAGTAGAGATAATAGCATGGCTCCATTACACAAAGTCACTGGGGAGATAACTATGCTCAGATGCTATGGCAACAGGAGCTGTGTAATATTGAAGATAGCGAGGGATGGTAAGGATGGAGAGCTGGATTGTGCCAAGCCCGGCCTTTTGCTGGGAAAGGATGGAGTAAACTAGCAGAGCCTCCCTCCATCGGTCTTTTCCCAGAGAAACTGTGTGCAGGTCTCACACGGGGGAGTGACTGAAATATCAGATGAATTTATTTTAGGAAGGAAGGAAGTGGACATCTATCTCCTATTTGTTGAGCAGTCTCAATCCATGTGGATTCTCCGCTCCATCACATCCTCTCACCTCCCCACGCCACAGTCTCTGATCTCCTTGAGCAAAGTCCATCATTTTGCTTGTGTTTATGCATTGCGACTGAAGTAGAAGGGCAATGAAAGCTGATGACAGCTGCAAAATCCCAGCTTTTATGGCTGATCCCTCAAAAACATGGCCTCCAAAAATATAGGGTGGAAATCTGTGGGTCCAAGGAGCTGCTAAAACCTCATCCCTGAGTCCAACTCGGATTGCAGCCAGGTAAGGTCTTTTTGGGCTTTCCCTTGCGTGGACCCTTCGTGGTAGAGTGGTTTCAGCTCCTGTTCTCCATCCTTCCCCATTTCCTGGCTCCTGCTGCGACACTTTGATTCATAGGGCCCAACCACCCGTAACCACCCAGGGAAATAGAAGCTAAACCAGGCAGCTACGGTCATTCATTTTTCCCCTCAAGGGGAGGAAAAAAGGCCAAAGATAAGATCGCTTCATTTAAGCCAGAATCCATTTTTCACTGGCCAATTCTCCCAAGTGTGATCCCTCCAGGAGGAATGTCATGGCTGCCACTGTCTTTAGTAGAGTCAAGACCTAAACTATCTGGAAAAAGATTCTTTGTTTTGAGAGCCACCTTTCCTTGGCTGGTTCTCCTCCTGCACTCCCATTTCCTGGGAATCAGGACATATAGCTCTGCCTCAGACCCACTAAAAGACCCCGTGCCTCAGTTTCCCCATTCCTGTTCATGAGGACTTTTAGGATGATACAAAACCATCAAACATCTCCACTTGTCTGAAGAGCCCTGTTGACAGCGCCTCATCAGCCTGGGAGGAGACAGGGATTCAGACATGTTTCTCTCTCCCATTTCCCATCCCATTATTCTCTCCATAAAAATGAACTTTCATCAGGCCTATCTTAAAATGTTTGGGGTTGGTTTGCTACTGCAGTCATTAGCTAGCTGCCAGATGGCAAGGCAACACAAGCCAGCAAGCTTTACAAGTTTCTGGTTAAGACAATGACACAACCGAGGACAAATAAACAGAAGAGCAGAACGTAAGCGAGCGCAGAGCACCGGGATGTGGGAGCAGGAGGGGGCCAGCTCCAGAGAAAGGATCAAAGAGGCACCCACCCGAGCGGGAGAATCCGACTCGTGGCCGTATCCTTGCCCTGGTCCTCATCTTCCCCGGCACCCAGTCGCAAATGTTTCAGTGAAGGGTGCAAGGAGTGTCCCGGGGAAGGATGCAACAGCATTGCATGGTCGTTGCTATTTTTTTTCCTTGGTTCACCATTACAAGACGTTCTGCAGACAGAAAAATTAATACAGCCTGGTTTCCTGCGGGCTCATGTTCCCTGTCCCCTAACTCATCCCATTCCTCCCACTGTGTCCTCTCCGACAGGCGAAGATTAGGCCAGGGCTGGGCTGGTGCTGATTAACGCCGGCCTCCGCGCAGAAGGCGCAACATCAGAGCTTTGCCCGCCTTTTCCTTGGTGGGGGGCTGATCTGGGTCTCTCCCCTCACCAGGCTGCTGATTTTTGTGAAATCTGTAGAAATTTAATTATGCTTGGGCCATCCAGCCTTTTAGAGGTTGTTTGGTTGGAGTCGATCAAGGATGGAGGAGAGGGGAGTTAAAGCAGATGGGTGATTGCTCAAGCCTCCTTTCGTTAGGAGCTCGGACAACCCTCCCT